>NW_016157645.1:92051-110119 GCF_001687245.7 Rhagoletis zephyria | reverse complement strand
CATCCCAGTGGGCGAACCACAGCCCGAATGCTTAAGCAAAAATACATTTGGCCTGGCATCAAGAAGGATGCACTGGAATGGACTCGAAATTGCATCGCATGTCAACGGTCCAAAATCCAACGGCACAACCGCCTCATTCCCAAACACATTGACATACCAGATACCAGGTTCAACCATGTACATCTGGATCTCATCGAACTTCCAGTGGTAAACAAGCTTAGGTACTGCCTTACAATTATTGACCGGTTTTCCAGGTGGCCCGTGGCTGTTCCCCTGGAAAACATGACAGCCGACTCTGTTTGCAACGCGTTTTACTCAAACTGGATTGCTCAGTTTGGTACACCACTCACCATCACCACTGACCAAGGCGCTCAGTTCGAGTCAGCCCTCTTCACCGCCTTGACACGGTTGATTGGAGCAAATCGCATTAGGACGACTCCCTACCATCCGCAATCCAATGGACTGGTTGAGAGGTGGCACAGGACCCTGAAATCGGCTCTGGTGTGCAAGAGTAAGGTTTTCTGGCCAGAAGCCCTACCCACGGTGCTCCTTGGCCTCCGCACTTGCTACAAGGAGGACTTGAACGCCTCACCCGCTGATCTAGTTTTTGGCACAGGTTTACGCGTCCCAGGAGAGTTTTTCGTGTCAGAGGATTTGCCAGCTGACCCGAAAAAATTTTTGGAAAAATTTCGAGAGCATATCAGAACATTGAGGCCAACTCCAACTGCGCATCACACAAAACCACGAATGTTCATCCTAAAAAACTTGTATTCATGCTCGCATGTTTTTCTTCGCATAGATGCAGTCAAACGCCCTCTTGAACCGCCATACTCTGGACCACATGAAGTCCTAGAGCGCCTAAATGACAACGTTTTCAAGATCCGGGTGGACGGCATCGAGAAAGTTGTATCCGTGGAGAGGTTAAAACCGACATACATTGCTAGAGAGGATTCTGATAATCAACAGCGGTCTCAGCCGCTCAAGAGCTCTGAAAACCAGCAGCAGCCACAGCAGTATGAGGATCCTGAGTTCCATCAGCCTCAGTCGTCAGATTCAGTCATAGACCAGCCAACTTGTACAGATTCCAGCAAGCAAAAGACAGTTTCCTTCCCTTCGAACTATTCGAAGGTCATCGGAGGGAGAGTGGATGTGGCAACCCCGCCTCAAATGTTGCGTGATCCATCCGGACAGCGGCGCGACGAGCAATCGTCTAACACTTCGGTAAACCAACGCCGGCCACGAAAGCAAATACTTTTGCCGAAGTCTTTTTACTGACGCCACACTTGTAGCAGACAACGATATTATTTTCTAAGTTTTCTTTATTGTTCAGAGTCACAGAAGTAATTGAATAAATATATAAGTGTTAGTAAACGCGCGTTCTTAACTATTCATTGGGTNGACAACGATATTATTTTCTAAGTTTTCTTTATTGTTCAGAGTCACAGAAGTAATTGAATAAATATATAAGTGTTTGTAAACGCGCGTCTTAACTATTCATTGGGTGAAGTCTTCGTATCTATAGTTCTACCTTCCTATTTTTTTTTATAATGTTTGCTACAACGAACGCTTAGCAGCGAATACTTTGGTCACTAAGGCTATCTGCATACTTGTCGTCCAATCATAGTTGCGTTATCGTCTCGCCCTTAAATTTTGAGCCGAGCACATGCATTTCAAAATAGATCTGCACACTTGTCGTTATAGGCTAGTTATCGGAAACGGATAAGTATAGCACTGTCGCTTGCTAATCGTTGTGCACGCATTGTTTGTTTACATTTTATGGGGAAAATTAGTGAAAAAGTTAATATCTGCATTAAAATTTTATAAAAATTTGTCATTTTTGCATAAAATCTGTAGAAGTTATTAAAAAGTGGATAATTGCAATGAAATTCAATAAATGTGAGAGTTTTAACTATGAAATATGACGAAATTGTAAAAAGTCTCTGCGTGCATGCACATTTCAGGAAAAGAAAAGAGAAATTACTGAAAAACTATATCTAGACTTGTTGCAGCATAAAAAAATTCCAGGTTTGTGTAAATATTTCACGAAAATATCAACCAGAAAAACAGAAAATAATTGCTCCAAGTGAACTTTTAGACGCCAAATGAATTGAAATATCACGACCGAGTGTGCGAGAGTGTAGTCGTCATGTAATCGTTGCATCATTATTGTGGCATTGAAGCAACAATGATTGGACGACCAATGTGCAGAAAACCTAAATTAACATACTAGCGGCAGATAAATCACAAATTTATATCAATAATTGCATTTAAAACTACTTGCCCACATTTGATTAAAAAGGAAAATTATTTCATATAATTTTGATTACGTGGAATAGCTGACTAACGACGCAGGCGAAAAGTTGAGAATTGGCCATCTTTCTGTTTTGCTTTTGCGTTGGTGTTACCCAACTTTGGTTATGTGGAGACTTTCATATAAATGCAACGCCAACGCCAACGCAACGGCAAAGTTGTATATAAACGGGCCTAAATTTCTATGTAGATGGGCCTTCACAATTTGCAAAATAGTAAACTTTTCCGCACAAGCGCTGAGTTAAGGCCCCGCCAGATAAAAATTCTCTTCTATGTCACGGAAATGCTTTTGACCGACATTCAAGTTAACACTGTGATTTTGAATAGAAGATGCCACATTGACAACGCTGCATTGCCACAACTGATAAAATTCGCCCAACTGTCAACTTTTGACGCACGCATATGCCGTAAAGAAACAACAGCAACAAAAATGTGTGGAATGAACCAGGTGATTTTTGACCAAATTGAGCCGTTATGTTTACAGCTACGTTTTCATTGTGCCGACTCGCCATGTTCTGTGCGTTTTGTCAGTCAAAGGCATCCCTGTTACGCAGAAAAGATTTTCTATCTGTCGGGGCCTTTAGGTAGTCTTCACACGGGTCGTATGGTTTTAGACGCGTATTAGATGCTATATACGAAAGTTGTACGCTTTGATAACACACACGTGCATCGTCAAAGCGAGCTAGCTGCAAATCGCATGGCGTACAGCAGTGTTGGTAGCTAAAGCTGATGTCACATAAAACTTTTGCTTCGCTTTACGTGACAGATTCGCTTTGACAGATAAGATGAATTGTATGAAAATGCACAAAGCATGCCACATAAATCGTTGAAGCGGCAGCGCGAAGCGAAAAGATGGTCAACTCCCATCTTTTTGCGCGCTTTGACAATCAGCCGGTTTAATATTTATTTTGTTTCGTCCAAATTCGGGTTTTCATGCAGAAACATAAAACTTAATTACATTGCTGATAATTTTAAATCAAAATAATTAAAATCCACAGCAACTTTGATGAGTAAAAAAGCGGTACAACATTGTTTTCTTGGCGTTCATTGTGGCATACCTTTTGCGTCTGGCGCTTTGCTGGCAAAGTTATAAATGTCACGCAAAGCTACAAAGTTTTATCTGGCATCAGCTTTAGGCGTAGGTACGCTTAGAAAAGAGGGAGAAAAAGAAATTTGGTTACAATTTTCCGTGTGCGTGCATTCATTTCATTAAAAAAGAGATAAAACAATAAAATTCGTGAAATAATTGAAAAATAACTTAAAATTTATCTAGGGATACACTAATTCTTCATCATTTGACATTTTTGCGGGTGATACTTTGACGCTTCGTGTGCAGATCTTGAGGCGTAAAGGAATCGTCGCTGCATAACAAATTTAATACGCGTTTAAAGCTATACGTAGGGATAAAACGATACTAGTAAATACTAGTAAATACGAGTACATACTCGATACTTTTCGTCCGATACCAAGTAATTTTGGTATCGATACTTTTGAACCGAGTACTGAGTAGGTATCGGAAGAAATAAGTGCACTCTCGAAACCCGATTCAGTGAAACTTTTATTTCCTGACTTTTTTTAATCTAATTATTATTGTGAATATGTAAAAATTTTGGCAGTTCAGTTGCCATTGAAAAGTTCCTACAAAGAAAGACATATAATCAACTCATTTACATATCGCTAGCTTGAAGTGAAAAGTTGCTATGTCAACTTTTTGTGAAATCTCATATTTGGATATAGCAAGCAAGGTAAATAAAAACGCAACGTCTTCAAGTTTATATTCAATTAAAGGCAAATTTACTAAGTCCGAAAGAGGCACAGAGAAAACGATAAGCTCACAAAAACTTCCAAATCTTTTAATTTGCAATGGAGCCTTCTGCAAAATTCTTGAAGAAAATGTTTTGAAAAGTTTTTTCCTCTCCTTTAAATTTTATACAAATGGACTTAGCAGCTTTTCACTCTAAAAATTATCAACATGATTACTTCTTTCAGAAATATACCATTGTTACTTTGCAAAACCGCTGTTGAACAGTGTTATAATACAGATGACTTTTATTAATTAATTCATTTGTATGAAATAAATTATAAAATAATTGTCTTTGATCTCAATCGCTTTCTCTTTGTACAAAATAAATAATAAGTATAACAAATAAAATACGTACATACATACAAACGAAGACAATTCTGTAAACAAAATTCTGGGGACTTTTTAAAAAACAACGTATTGGATTTTGCCCTTTTTCTTGTTTTCTGTGAGGCCATCCTAGTAAACCATGTTTTAAAACTTAAAGTTTTTCTTAACAAGATTAAGTAGCATTCGTCTAAAATCAAAAATTATAGTCACATAAGTTATTTTAACAAAAATTCATAGATATAGGTACAAATATCGATATAAGTAGGTATCGATACTTACGAGGCATCGATACTTTCTTTCGATGCTACTTCCAAGTACAGGTATCGATACTTCCATGGTATCGTTTTATCCCTAGCTATACGACCCGTGTGTAGACTTTATTAGTTTTTTACTTCTTTAACAATTCTTTGCCTAATAATATAGTTGAAATATTTTTTTTCTCAGTATACAAATTTTGCTTTCTCAAAAAGGTATTTTATCTAATTTTATTTCATTTCATCACGAATATACTATAAAAAAGCAAATTTTGGTTAGAAGAAAGTATGAAATTTTATATTTTCTCCACCTTCTACAGATTCTGTTAAAAAAGCTGTGGTAAGACAGAAATGTCAGGTGGAGACCGCAAATTTCCACTGTTAAACCATATCTGTCTTGCCGAATTTCTTACAATCGCGGTCTTAACATCAGCTGTAATTTCGTAGTTTGACTCAGTTTTCATTTTACCGCGCCATCTACATTGGGTACAGACCGATCTGATTGGCTTGATGCCATTCTGAAAGTGATATGTTAAGACAGCAAGTTGCCCACATGAGAAAACAGGACAATGTCAAAACAGATATTTGACAGATGTTAAGACATATTTGGTAGAAAAAGGAGACGTGGGGTAAGGCAGTGTCAAATCGAGCTGTCACAACTGATACCATCTTGTATTATGGCATCATGTGGAAGGTCTGCCATTTTGGCGATAGCTGTGTTCCTTGCGGACGGCAGTCACTGATTGTCACTGGTTCCTGCAGGTTTGTTTGGTTACTTCTTCTTGTTAATAAACGCTTTCCCGCGGAGGCTAGTGATAGTCTGTGACAATTGTCTGTAACTGCCGTCTCCACAGGATGGAATGCTATCTTGGCACATACGTTAGAATGTAGAGAGTAATACGTATCAGGGCTTATATCTTGGCATCTATTAATTTCTAGTTTGACAGCTACATTTTCCTTTGCGCTAAAACTTTCTGGCGGCAACATTATTCATATTTTGACATAGGGCCTGTGCCACAACCCAAACACACGCTCGTGCGTGTGTTGCGGAAAATGTTAAATTGACATCTATTTTATAACTTGCAAGTAACGTACGTTCTTTTGTTTTATCAGATTCTATTTTGATTTTCACTCTCTATTACCGCCAACAATATTCTGCCTTATCCTGAGTTTCGCCCGAAAATTGTTCATCCGTCCATAGTAAATACATTGAAACCAAAAGTGAAATGTGAATCGGTTCGGGGAAAATGGAACTCCTGATAAGGGTGATTACATATAGAAGCTGTCAAATTTTACCTAATCCCATGAGCTAGGTAAAATTCTGACGTTCATATTCACTGCGGTCAATTGGCACGGCCCATAATAGCAGAAGATGAGGGTTTTATTATTGGTATTATGTTCTTGGATGTGAACTAGCAGTTTCAGAGATTTTTTTGCGGTTAAGTCCGGTAAAAATACTTCCAAAACACTGATGTAAAGATAAAATCCCGCACAAATATTGCCCTGATATAACTTATGTCCAACAACCGAAGTGGTAGCTGAACAGCAATAAATTTTATCCTGTGAAGACGGCCAGCGGCGAAACAAAGCTGTTGAATGGCTGGTCAACCAACAGGTTCGGATTTGAACAACTGGGTCATGGTAACCCCGGTCACCCTCGAACATCCTTTTTTTGACATCCTTCTTTGCACTGCGGCAAGTTCCAGTTGGAAGAGTAACGGAACTAGTCCAAATGAGGCAGTGCCCGTTATTCTTCTAAATGGAATACATAATTTCCCACAGTGCAAGGGTATAAAGCCCTGCTGGCAACCCCACCGTCGGTATTTCAATATCGCACTGGTGAATAGCAACCGGAACGGCATCCTCGTAAAGTTTCATGAGACAATTCGTTATAGTTTTGCCAAACCACATACGTGTCGATGGACACTAAAGTCAACCCAAAATAAAATAAAATAATGTTTAGACACTGGACTACAAGTGTTGGTGAACCTTTTTTTTGATCGGGACACCCATTTGGACACGACAACCCGAAATCATTGGGAAAAGTCGAGGAAGCCAACAACGGCAGGAAATTGCCAAATATTGGACGACGCTTCTATTGCGAGCAAGCACGGTCCATTCCGGAGATCACCAAAACGGCGCCACATCAGCGCGCAACAGCAACAACAAAGACCGTAACAACACGCGCCACAGCAGCGGGTTCAATACCGCGCGACTACAGCAAGAACGCGCAACAGTTACTACAACGCGCGAAACCAACAACGCGCCACAGTAACAGCCACGACAAAGACGTGCGAAAGTAACAACAACGCGCAACCACAGCAACGCCACCGCCATAGAATCGGGTGCAACACGCGCTACAGCAACAACGAGCGGCAGCTACAACAACGCGCTGCAGCAACAAAAACGCAACAACCGCCACAGCAGCGGGTTCAACAACGCGCGACTACAGCAACAACGCGCGAAACCAACAACGCGCCACAGTAACTGCCACGACAACGATGCGCGAAAGCAACAACAGCGCGCAACCACAGAACACCGCCGCCATAGAAGCGGGTGCTACACGCGCCACAGCAACAACAACGCAATAACCGCCACAGCAGCGGGTTAAACAACGCGCGACTACAGCAACAAAGCGCGACAGTTTCAACAACGCGCTACAGCAACAACGCCGCCATAGCAGCGGCTATTGCAACGACGACAACAACGCGCGGTATCAACAACGCACCACAGTAACAGCCATGACAATGACGCGCGAAAACAACAACCGCCACAGCAGCGGTCATCACCGGAACGACAACAACGCCACCACAGCAGCGGCTATTGTAACGACAGCAACAACGAGCGATAGCAACAACAACGCGCGACTACAGCAACGACAACCTCCACAGCAGCGTTCACCACAGGAGCGACAACAACACCGCCATAGCAGCGGCTATTGCAACGACAGCAACAACGCGCGATAGCAACAACAACGCGCGACTAAAGCATCGACAACCGCCACAGCAGCGGTGACCACAGGAGCGACAACAACGCCGCCATAGCAGCGGTTATTTCAACGACAGCAACAACGCGCGACAGTTACAACAACGCGCTACAGCAACAAGAAAACGCGACAGTCTACAACGACGCGCTTAACCACCTGCTGCAACAACAACCATCAGTAACGACAACGATAACATCAGCATCGTCCCACTGCAACGGTGGGTGAGTCTCAACTAAGGGAAGTTAGTATATGTAGCTTATCTTAAGGAACATGTTCATTCAAGAAAAACAAAATAAAAAAAAGAAGAAATATGTAGTAGAATTAAATTGTGCTAAGAAAGCAAGTTAGATACATTGAAAAAAAACTTTAAGTAAACCAAAATGTAAACGAAACAAAACCTGAAAATAAATTTAATAGTAAACAACTAAAATTTCTACGGGAAGACTAACTAACAGAATAAGAAAACTGAAGATTTAAAATAAGATCAGTGTAAATAAACGTAAGAAAATAAGGGGATTTAACAGAATAGAGAGTAAACGTAACAAGTTAGGATTGATTAACTTAGATTAAATGGAACAAAATAAAATTAATTAAAATAAAATTAAATTAAATTCAATAACGTACAATTAAATCAAATAAATTTTATCAAATTAAGTCAAGAATAATGAAATAAATGATATCTTTAAATAAACATATAAATATAATGTATTTTGGAACGAATTTCCGTCATCCGTTGTCAAATTTGGTTTGGAGACAAACCGGTTTCGGCGTTGTGCCATCTTCCGTGTCATTTTTCTCTGAGAACGAAACGCCAATATTTTTCTATGAGAACGAAAAATGACACTGAAGATGGCACAACGCCGAAACCGGTTTGTCTCCAAACCAAATTTGACAAGGGAAGACGGAAATTCGTTCCAAAATACATCATACACCCACCCTGTCAGAAACAACAACAACCAAAAAGGAAATATTTATATATATATATATATATATATATGTATACCAACGACGTTCACTGAAGATCAACAACACAAACGCCAATATTTGGTTTAATAAAATATGTATTGCTATGAATATTGTACCAAAGTACGCACAAATGAAACCGAAATCAAAAACAGCAGCGAGTCAGAAAATTGTTAGGAGCCGAGAACAACTACATCCAATGTGAATTAAAAAACTTAGCGGAGCATCTGCCATTCCAAACCTTGATAGAAATAATAGAGAAAATAAAAGCCGATAATATAAAACTCATAAAGAAGAAGTATGAAAAGTTGGACAAGAAACTCGATAACTTGAGGACGAAGCAAAGCAACAACAAAATCATTAAAAATTCAGAACAGAAATTCTATTCCCGATTTGTAAACTTGACGGAGGTTTACATCAATGAGCAAGAAGCAGAACTATTAAAAAAGGCCTCAAACACAACTTTGAAAGTCACAACCGAAAGAGGGAATTTGAAGAAACCATCGAGGATACTGAAGTTATTATATCACGGCTTCCAACTGAAGAACAGGAGCACGCCAGACACATATGTCGGCACATAATTGAAAATAAAAACATAAAGACCAAGAAAACTAGGAAGCAGAAGGACGAAAACCAAACCATAAAAGGGCTCAAAGAAAAGCTAAGGGCAAACAATGTTATAACCACAAAAGCGGAAAAAGGCAATACCACCGTATTAATTGATAAAAAAAATTAGATAGAGAAAACTGAAAAACTAATAACTGAAATAGGGTGTAATAAATTGGGAAAATATCCCACTGAAGAATACCAAGCAGCAATAAATAATACCATAAAGAAAAGCACAACCATAATAAAGGATAATCTACCATATAGACTAACACTTATGAACCCGAGTGTCCCTCCGTTGATTGCCTTGCCGAAGACACACAAACCAGGCACCCCGATGAGACCTATCATTAATTACAAGTCTGCTCCCGGATACAGACTCTCCAAGCACCTAAAGCTGCTGAAGGATAACCTGGATCTACGCAATAAATATACTATTACAAATACAACGGAACTAATCGAGAAGATGAAATCGTTGAAGATCAACGAAAACACTAAATTCGTATCATTCGACATCAAGGACCTTTACCCATCGATACCAACAATAGAAACCATAAAGACCGTACAAGAAATACTGATGGGAAAAATGAAAAGAGAAGCTGTCACGGAAATAATAAACGCGTTGAAGGTCACATTAAAACAAAACTACTTCCGGTTCAACAATAAGATATATAAACAGATTAACGGGTTAGGAATGGGCAATCCGACGTCAGCAATACTCATGGAAGTATTCATGCAAACACTGGAGGAGAAATACATGAAAAACCTATCGACCAACCTAGGAGTAAAATTCTACGCGAGATATGTCGATGATGTAATATGTCTAATAGAGGGAAACAAAGAGAAACAGATACTAGACTATCTCAACAAACAACACCAGAATATAAAATTCACCATGGAAACGGAAGAGGAAAGAAAGATTAACTATATGGATTTAACAATTAAAATAAACGATACCATGAACAAGTTAAAGTTCGAAATATACAGAAAACCAACAGCCACAGATACAATAATACAAAATAGCTCAAACCACCCACAGCAACACAAAAATGCAGCACTTCTCTAACAGAAGAAGACTGCAAGAAGGAACTGGATACAATATATGCCATTGCGGAAAATAACGGATATAGGAGAGGCCTGGTGGAGAAGTTAAGAAAGGACACAAAATCGAAAAAGACTAGCAAAGAGGAAAACAATAAAAAAACTTGGGCAGCTCTAACTTACACAGGAAAGACATCTTACAAACTTGCCAAATTCTTTCATAAGTACGACATTCAGACATCATTTAAAACAAGGAACACAGTGGGAAATATATTGAAAGAGAAAATAAGCGAGGAAGACCCGCTAGATAAACAGGGTGTTTACAAGTTAACCTGTNACTAGCAAAGAAAACAATTTAAAAAACTTGGGCAATTCTAACTTACACAGGAAAGACATCTTATAAACTTGCCAAATTCTTTCATAAGTACGACATTCAGAAATCATTTAAAACAAGGAACACAGTGGGAAGTATATTGAAAGAGAAAATAAGCGAGGAGGACCCGCTAGATAAACAGGGTGTTTACAAGTTAACCTGCGAGTGCCTACACAGCTACATAAGACAAACAGGGCGAAATATAAGAAAAAGGTATCGAGAACACATAAGGGATTTAAAAAAAAAACGAAAACCAGATGCTGTAATAGAATCGAACTTCGCGAATCACATGATCAAAAATAAATGCACACCAATGAAGATTGGACAAACAACAGAACTTCTCCGTGTACAACATAAAGGACAAAGATTGAATATATTAGAAAATATGGAAATATATAAACAGAAGACCTTCAAAGGACAAATAATAAATGAGCAAATAAATACTGTATCGGACGTACTGTTTGAACCTCTAAAACTACTGTACGAGAAGCAAAATGACAACAACAAAATATTAAGGGCAGACATGGAAAGGAATACACCAACTGCAAAAACAAAGAAGGTAAAAATCACGGACTTCTACCTGCCATCAAAAACGAGCCAAAACTATTCTGCCTATTGAGCACCGCAAACACCGCAAAACTAAAAAGACGTACCTATCAAAGGAAAGAGGTAGTTAATAAGGAGTATAAATACGAGCAACCAACAAAAATTATGCAGAACGAAAAATGACACTGAAGATGGCACAACGCCGAAACCGGTTCGTCTCCAAACCAAATTTGACAAGGGATGACGGAAATTCGGTTCAAAATACATCATACACCCACCCTGTCGGAAACAACAACAACCAAAAAGGAAAAATAATCGAATTTAAAATATACTATTATAAATTAAACTAAAATCAAATGGAGTTGAATGAAACGAAATCAAATGAAATTACATTAAGTAATAAATAAAAGTAAAACATAATTAAATAGAAACCTAAAATTAAACTAAATCAACTTAACTTTACTTAAAATAAATAAATGAAAATAAATTTAAAACTAACCCGGGACTGAATACCTATGCAAACAAAACCTAAACGAAATGCATAAATCATATAATAAAGAAATGGCCACAATATAATGAAACAAAATTAAAGTAAATAAATCGTTAAATAATATAAGGATAATATAGAAAGAAAACGAATTCGTTAGCTACATACTTAATATACACTTGTTTCTTCTGTTTTTTTTTTGGAAAATACCCGAATACAATACATACATACTTATACTTGATTTAAATGAATTTCAATTGTAACGTAATAAAAGCATGCAATTTGCAACCCTACTGAATTACTACAAACTACCTTATATGAATACGCCCTAGGCTAATCTAGTACAATTAAGAACTAAGAATTTACGATATTAGAATGCGACCCTGTCATATGTATGACAGCTGCTAGGCTAAGAAAAAAATGTGAAAAATAAAATGGCGCATTCGGCCGCATACTTTCAAACAGTGAAGACAAAATTTGTTTTAATTTTATTGGAGCCGACAACTAGCGCCCAACCAACTTGTAAGTCGAGTCGCTAGCGGTTAGAAACAGCAGCGCATATATGTGCGTACCAAGCACCAACAAGCTTTTGCGTGTAGCAAGCAGTTGGCAGCGGAGCGCTAGGTCCCCTCACCTGCAGCAAAAAAGTACGCTACCCCTACAACAACGAAGTGGAATTCATAGACTTTGACATGGCGACCGTGGCGATCAAAATGACAGCCTTCGGGAGAAACAAAAAAATCACTCGCAACAAAAAATGTGACTAATTCACAAACAAAAAAATAAAAAATAAAACGGTAAAATGAATTCAATCTGATTTTTATATTTTTTCAACGAAATAACTGTTGGTGGTGGTGTTTACAAATCGAAAAAAAAACTAAAAAACAAAAAACTTTCAAAAACTATATCAAAAAAATTTACAAAAGCAAAAGCTTAAAAAGTACACATACATATGTGGAAAAAACACAAATTAAAATGGAAATGAACTCAATTTAATTAAAAAAAAAAAATTATTACAAATGCACTAGTGGTCGTAACTTGCAAAAAAAAAAAATCAAAAAATCAGAAAACCCCAAAAAAATCGGTTGTACCAACGTTTTAAAATATATTACAAGTGCAGTGGCTGGTGGCTTTTTAAGTAAAATAAAATCAGTGGCTGGTGGTTCAGTAAACAAATATACAAGTGCAACCTCAGTAAAACTTAATCAAGTGTAAAAACTAAAATAAGGCAAAACTGTATTAAAATCAAACAAAAAACCCAAAAACACTTGGGACCTTTTAATGTACCACCAAAATACAACACCTAACGGTACATAAGACCACGCCACTAAATAACGCCAAAAACACCGTAACTTCGTTACAACGGCATATATCGGCACGCCACCTAATGCCAAATGCCACATACATACATATATCGCTAAGCCAAGGCGCGATATCGTAGCAACTACACCGAAGACGACTACAACATTTGCAGCAACAACAACATCAACGAGTAGCAGTTTTCAGCTTTTGGGTATGAGGTACTATTTGTGAAACACCATTATATTTTTTTAAATTCACACATTTTATAATAAATTCAAAACTTTGCATTATATTCCTTTAAACCTTTGCTAAAATTTTTACAACTTAAATATTTTATGAAACTTTGGATTGCATTCTCAAACAAAATTTTAAATACCTACTGTACTTCACTTGTATTACATACATACATTCATATAATTTGCATTTATATTATATACATAAATTTCTAAGATTATATTCAAATTTTCATTATTAAACAATACGCACATTTTCATCTATGTATATGTATATGTTACTGTTTTTTCTTATGGAATTTCAGCTTCAGTGGTACAGTCATGTGCAAATACTAATACTTTTTTTTTAAACGTAACTTTTGAACAATTTGAAGTTTTTACAAAAATATTTTGTTCGATTCTTTGCAACATTAGGCATGAGTCAGATTTTGGAATTTTCATAATTTTTTATTTTTAATTTTTTTTCTCTTTTTCAAATATTCGATAAAGATATAATACATTTTCGCCTGTGCTATTGCCGTGCTATGGTAGTATAAAATGCTAAAACTTTTAGAGCTTCGGTTGAATATGGTAAAATATTTATTTCAGCGATTATTATTATCCATACTACAGTACTACAGTACTACAGTACAGATATATCAATAAACACGTTCGAAAGAAAAGGAACACATACGTTTGTAAATAAACATGTACACAACGCACACCCAAAAACGGCACTCGCGTACACAATACATTGACAAAAACGGTACTAGACTGTCTCGCTTTGATTTCGGATTGCTTACATATTGAGAAGCTAGCTTACTGCCAATATAGAAGTATTACATATATGTTATTATCAATAAACGTTTTCCTCAGTTTTCAATGCAGTGTTAGCTAAACTTCAAATTTTAAAATTTTATTCAAAAAAATTTTTTATATATATTTTTTTTCAATAATACAGCCGTTCGGTAGTTTTTCATAGATCTTTTGCTTTGCGTTGTGCCAGATGTCAGATGTTGAACTTGTATTCAAGGATTTACAAGCAAAGTTTTCAAAAGTTACCAAGCGTGTTCTTCAAAGCCGTCCACTTTCAACAAATCGGGAAAAAGTTGACGAATATAAAAAATCTTTGATAGAAACTTACAACAATATTTTAATTGAATTAACAAAATCCGAACAACAAGGAAACAAGCCAGATTTAGTAATTAAAAGTTTACCGCGGTGCAGAGAAAAACTACTTCAGTGTTTTCAAAAAATTGGGTGTAAAGTTGAAGTACCCGAAGATTTTTCAATTCTTATAAAAGAAGATATTTTAATTTCCGAAGTAGACTCCGACGACGACTTTGCTGACGCTTGTTCAGCTGGCACACCAGAAGTTTCCACCGTTAAAAAAAATGTTCTTTGCCTTCATTTAAAGATTTTTTACAAATTGAAGAAACGCCTTGCGTAACGATTAGTTCACCGAATATAAATTCTACTGAATATACAGACGACATAAAAATGGCAACACCTGAGCAAGAGAAATATTTTATTAGCTTATGTGCGTCTATAATCCGAGAAAACTATAGTGGTGACCTCCTATCGCTCGACTCATTCATTGACAAAATAAATTTAATAGAAGAATTATCGGATTATAGCATTTTTAAAGTCAAAACTCGAAGGCAAAGCGCGTGAGGTTTTACCCAGTCAAATAATTTCGGTTGATCAAATAAAAGTTGCGCTACGTAGCAGAATCAAACCAGATAATTCCAAAGTTGTCTCTGGCAAAATCGCGTCATTACACATTACTAATAACAACTATTCCGATTTTGCAAAGCGAGTAGGGGAATTATCTGATGCATTAGAGCGGTCTTTAATTATTGAGGGTATGACTCAAGCGAAAGCCAATGAGTTAGCGGTAGAGCAGACAGTAAACGTTTGCAGGCTGAACAGTCGTTCAGAACTAGTAAAATATATTTTAGCATCAACCACTTTTACGGACTCGAAAGATGTAGTCGCAAATATGATTGTAGAACACAATAATGAAGTCAAAGAGCGGAAGCTGTTATCTTTTAGGTCACGGGCAAATAGACCAAATAGTTTTCGAGGAGGTTTTAGAGGGCACAACAACTATGGCTATCACAACAATAGTTTCAGATTTAATAACGGCAATACAAATAGGCACAATAATGGCAATAACACAAGGCACAATAGTCAAAATAATGACAATAGAAGTAACAATTTTAACAATAGACAAAATAGCTACAGAAATGGCACTAGCAATCGTTCTGCAAGCAACAGGAACAACTCTTCTCGTTCAAATTCTAGAAATACTTCTAATGTTCGATTTTTAAACGCCGATGCCCCTCAGGAGCGAACACTGGTGGAGCGGGAGCTAAGCAATTAAACGTAGTTACCCCTGAAAAATCAATTTACTGCCTGAACCTTAACTATTCTGACTTTATCGAACTAAATTGTACAGATTCCTACAAATTATGCTTGTTTCTCGTAGATCCACAAGCAGATATCTCCTTAATAAAGATTTCCAGTTTAGCAAGAAATTCCGCAATTAACAGTAGCAATACCATAATCATCACTGGTGTAACAACTGAAACGGTTACAACATTGGGAACTGTAAGTACAAACTTGGTTGTATCAAATTTTTTTATTCCGCATACTCTTCACGATGTAGATGACAGTTTTAATATACCTTCTGACGGCATACTAGGCAAGGACTTTTTAAAAAGGAACAGATGTATTATTAGCTACGCAAATGACAGTATTACTATCGGCATTGGGACAGAAAGCACTAAAATAGCAATTTTGCACGGTTCAAATACCAACACTTTAGTAATTCCTCCAAGATGTGAAGTTTTTCGTTTATTTAAATTGACTAATTCCAAAACCCCTATTTTCGAAGACTCTCACGAGCTTTGTTTTGGTGTTTTCACCGCAAAATGCCTCGTTGACACTAAAAATCCAATTTTAAAAGTAATAAATACTACGGACGAGGTAAAACACGTTCGAAACTATAACAACAAAGCTGAGGATATCAGTAACTACAATGTCTACAAAACAAACGAAACTTCCAAAGACACAAAACGTTTAGAGGAACTAAAGACAATTTTACAAAAACAAATGCCAAAATATGCTAAAAACAAATTGCTCGAATTATGCTTACAATACCCCGATGTATTTGCCTTAAAAACAGACCGTATGACACTCAACAACTTTTACGAACAGAAACTTCGACTGAATGACAAGACTCCCGTTTATATCAAAAACTATCGTTTGCCGTACTCACAACGCGAAGAAATAAATATACAAGTCGATACTTTACTGCGAAATGACTTAATCGAACCAAGCTCCTCTAATTATAACAGTCCATTAATTTTATTCCCAAAAAATATCCATCCGGCCAAAAATCGTACCGCATGTGCGTCGACTTTAGGGCGGTTAATAAAAAGGTTATCGCTGACAAATTTCCACTAGCACGTGTGGACGACATATTAGACAACCTTGGTCGAGCAAAATACTTTTCGACTTTAGATCTGTTTTCTGGTTTCCATCAAATTCCATTGAATAAAAACTCGCAAGATATAACATCTTTCAGCACTGACAAGGGAGCTTTAAGCTGGAAAGTTTTACCATTCGGTTTAAATGTAGCACCGAATTCTTTTTCTCGAATGATGTCAATAGCCTTTTCAGGCATTTCTCCAAATCAAGCTTTTTTGTACGTTGATGACGTCACAGTTATAGGTTGTAGTGAGACTCACCATCTAAAAAATCTGGCTAAAGTGTTCGAAACATGTGGAAAGTTTAATCTGAAGCTAAACCCAACCAAATGCAATTTTCTTGGTTCTGAGGTAACATTTTTAGCGCACAAGTGCTCAGAAAATGGACTGCTGCCAGACGATTCAAAAATTAACGCAATAAAAAAGTATACAAAACCTTCAGATAAAGACGCCGTTCGTCGATTCGTTGCGTTTGCAAATTATTATAGACGCTTCATACGTAACTTTGCGTCGCTGGCAGCACATTTAAATAGACTGAGTCGAAAAAATTTCGAATTCTTATGGGACAACGCGAACAACGAACAAAATAAACCAATCATAGAACTTGAACTTTTAGCTATATATTTCGCGATTAAGCAGTTTCGACCTTATGTTTACGGCACTCACTTTAAGGTGAAGTCTGACCATCGACCTTTAGTTTATCTTTTCAACATCAAGGACCCGTCTTCGAAACTTGCTAGAATACGCCTAGAACTGTTAGAATACGACTTCACAATTGAGTACATACAACTTTCTTCGCTTTGCTTGACAGTTCAAACTTTGACCACAAAGCGTGAAACGCAGACGGTATGCTACAATAAACGCTTTGACAGCTCTTGCGTTCTCCTTTTCCTCCATATTTTTTATCTGTAAATAGATAAATATAATAATATGCATTAATAATAGCAATACAAATTCTTATTTACCCTATTTTTGTCATTAAATGCAAATGCAAGCGCACGAGAAAAGATACATGTAAACAGCTGATTGCCAAAGCGGGCAAAAGTTGAGAGTTGCCCAAGATTTTGCTTTGCTTTGCTTCAAAGGTTTTTTATGTGAGCATACTCATGCATATGCCTACATCGATCTTATATGTCAAAGCAAAGAACTATGAAGCAAAGCGAAGAAAGTTGTATGTGAATCAGCCTTAAAGGGCAATTCCAACGTTGGAGCAGACGCTTGATCAATGACAAAAACGATAGAATTACAGAACGAAAGCAACGACACGGACACCTCTATAGTACAAGTCTACGATAAATTTTCATACAATTTTTCTAAAAATATACCGCGAATAGTAACGCATTTTCGCTACCATAAAGATAAC
>NW_016157645.1:70455-91887 GCF_001687245.7 Rhagoletis zephyria | reverse complement strand
CACACCATCATGAAACTGTGGGTACTATCGAACGTAACCACAGAGTTTTTAATGAATATTTACGAGCATATTTAAATGAAACATTTTCCGATTGGGATGTTTATTTAAAATATTTTAAATTTTTACACAACACAACAACTAACACAGTTTTCGATAATAAATTTTCCCTTTTGAATTAATATTTGGGAAAAAGGCAACAGTGCCTCAAGATTTGAAAAAAGATAAAATGGACCCGATTTATAATGTAGAAAATTATGCGAAAGAAAATAAATATCGCATGCAAAAGTCGCACAAAATCGTTAAAGAATTAATTAACAAACACGAAATTCGAAATANTATATATTTTTCAATCATTTCTCTATTTCTAATTTAAAAACCAGCGGTAATAATATTTTAAAATTTTTACAAATTCTTAACAGAACCGGTAGAAAACGTAACTGACGACGATAAAAAGTTAAAATTAATGACCATTTATCATAATGACCCTATAACAGGCGGACACTGCGGGTTTAAAAAACTAAAAAATTGTTCAAAATGTTTATTAAACAAGGTTAAACCCAAAAACAAGGAAAATCTTGTTTTAACGCCAACACCTTGCAAACCATTTGATATTATTGTAATCGACACATTAGGACCCCTACCAGAGTCGAGTAGTGGTAATAGGTTCGCAATTACCATTATATGCGATTTAACAAAGTATTTAGTAACAGTAGCTGTGCCAGATAAAAGCGCTAAAACGATTGCCTCTGCTATTTTTGAAAGCTTTGTCTTAACTTACGGTGTAATGAATTAAATTAAATCTGATTTAGGCACTGAATTCAAAAACGAAATTTTCACTGAATTAACCAAACTTTTAAAGGTTAAACACGATTTTTCAACCACACACCATCATGAAACTGTGGGTACTATCGAACGTAACCACAGAGTTTTTAATGAATATTTACGAGCATATTTAAATGAAACATTTTCCGATTGGGATGTTTATTTAAAATATTTTAAATTTTTACACAACACAACAACTAACACAGTTTTCGATAATAAATTTTCCCTTTTGAATTAATATTTGGGAAAAAGGCAACAGTGCCTCAAGATTTGAAAAAAGATAAAATGGACCCGATTTATAATGTAGAAAATTATGCGAAAGAAAATAAATATCGCATGCAAAAGTCGCACAAAATCGTTAAAGAATTAATTAACAAACACGAAATTCGAAATAAACTAATGTATGATAAAATGGCGCGTCCGTTATCTATTAACGTTAACGACAGGGTTCTTGTTCAAAAAGAACCACGCAATAAGCATGAAAACATATACCAAGGGCCATACGGTATAACAAAAGTTGACGGTGTAAACGTAACAATTTTCGATGAAGCAAAAAACAAAGAAAAAACAGTACACAAAAATAGAATTCATAAAATAAAATAAAACGAAATTTTATTGTATATGTATATACGTATGCATAATTACTTTTATTTTTACTTTTGTTCGCCTATAAACACCATCAAAACTGTACAAAAACCAAAAATAATATTTTGAAATATATACATTTTCAATATGAAAACTAGCTATCAAGAAAAACAAAACTAATTTTTATAATTTGAAGATGAAACCAAAGACGATATCTACGAGCCAAATTGATAAGTATTATGTCAATTTATTTCTTTAGCTTTCGGTGCTAATATTGCACCCTCATCAGAATTATAAAAAATCTGTGCTAATATATATATGTGTGTTTAGCGCAAATTAAGCTGCGGCACCATGGATTGTCCATCGTATTATACACACATATATGTATCCGCAACTTGGTCAAATTGGCGGTATGTTTACCCTGTTTCTTATGGGAGTAGAACGTAACAATTGTTACTGCTATACAATAGTTTCCAATTAATAAATAAAATAAGTAATAATAATTAAATAAATACCATGGCTTTTATTTAAATGTTTTCCATAAATTAATTTAATTCTGATTATAAATTTTAGGCAAGAAGAATATGGCAAAACTGATCACTTTGCCAATTCTTCTTTTTCCAAAGGCATAAAAGCATACAATTTGCAACACTACTGAATTACTACAAACTACCTTATATGAATACGCCCTAGGCTAATCTAGTACAATTAAGAACTAATAATTTACGATATTAGAATGCGACCCTGTCATATGTATGACAGCTGCTAGGCTAAGAAAAAAATGTGGAAAATAAGATGGCGCATTCTGCCGCGTACTTTCAAACAGTGAAGACAAAATTTGTTTTAATTTTATTGGAGCCGACAACTAGTGCCCAACCGACTTGTAAGTCGAGTCACCAGCGGTTAGAAGCAGCAGCGCATATTTGTGCGTACCAAGCACCAACAACCTTTTGCGTGTAGGAACACTGCGGTGCACCCCACTAGCGGGGCGAAGGCGTTCAACGGCAAGCAGTTGGCAGCGGAGCGCTAGGTCTCCTCACCTGCAGCAAAAAGGTACGCTACCCCTACAAAAACGCAGTGGAATTTATCACTTTGACACAATACTTACCTGCGATTACTTTATACTTACCATTAACGTACATAGATCACACATTTACTAAGTTTAGATGATAGGGTTACGAACTTTTATCAGTGAGGATTAGGATTAATTTAGGTTAAGCAAATGAAGTTTAAATAAATTGTACTGATATAATGGGAATGCTGACTCTTTTAGTTATATAGGAAGGCACGCTAAAGACTTTTACTAATGGGGCTGCTGACTCTAGGGTGCGCCAGCAGCCACGGATGAGGGTGGGCCAGCACCAGGCACACAATATCAGCGGTGGTGCCTTATATTCGGCCATTGTTTTTTCTTAGTTTTTATTTGTTTTGAAATATTTAACTTTAACGTTCTTTTCAGCTTTTTTTTGTAACTGTTTTTTTTTTTGAATTTCGGATTGTTGTGTGTCCGTCCGTTGGGATCTTTGACTCTTCTCTGCTATGGCGCAGGGAACAGTAGTGGGGGCAAGAACCCTGCCCAGCTGACATGACTAGCCACAGTGCTCCCTTTTTTGCCATGCCGCCTGCCCTCACTGCTGCTCCCAATGTATGCGTACCATAACAGATGGAGCTTTGTATTCACCCGGTTAGGCAGTGCTAAACGCACTTAGCTTTTTTGTAGTTAGCTTTTTTTTCTCTAACTTTGTTCAGTGGTCCGATATGTCGGCATAGGAAATGGGTGGAAAAATTTGTCCGCTAAGTGGTGTTTAGTTTACATAGATTTTAAGTTTTATTTTGCCGAATATTTTTTTTGGTTTTTTTTCTGTTGAACCTGTTTTTTTGAAAAAAAAAATTAAATACAATTTTTCTTTAGGACCCAGCGCATACAATAGGTCTGCGCTGGCGCTCCTGAGCGCCTACGTATCGCGATGGAGTGGGCTGGGATACCAAACTAGAACTGACTATCGGGGTTTCAGTCACCCCACATGTCTCAGGGGGGCCAGTGATGACTGCCCCTTGCTACATTGCGGTGGGGTGTACTCAGACTAGAGCTCTTGGCGATCGACTAACCGATTAATCGGTTAATCGAATAGAAAAAGTTGTTTCAAAAAATAATCGAAAACCATTAATCGATTAACCGTTCATAATCGAATAGTTGTTTTCATTCGATTACTTGACAGATTCGACTATTCGAATAGTTGTTTTCTTTCAATATTTCATAAGTTTTGCGGTTGATAGGCTTTTAATATTTATATTGAAAAACAGTGAGACGATGGGACACCAAACCAGGATATCGCAATCTACAAACCAATCCTCCACAGCAATCAGATCAATACGGTCAGCAACTTATGCAGCTTATACAGCAACAACAACGAACGCCTTAATGCAACCAATGCAACAGGCAACACAGCAACAACAATGAAGACTTTTCCAGCAACCACTTTATCTCCAATATAAAGTTAATGACAAACACTTTGTACACACTTGTACAAAGATAAAACAATAAAAACAATATATATTTAGTTATTTTAAACTTTAATTTGTTGCTTTAATTCGTAGCTTTTGTTTTGCTTATTTTCTCTTTTCAGCACTTGTCACACCGGCGGTTTCAATAGAATATATATATATTGAAATGAACACATTTCAATCGAACAGAGTATGTTAAACCTAACATACAATACAAAATGAACATCGCATTTTTTTTACGAAATAACATTAGATTATTGCATCATCTCTGTTAACTAATAGCGCGTTGCATGCATGCTTGCCAGACAACTGCAAATGCAAGGGTTGCCAACACACCTCCTCAAAATGCAAAGTTCATATCTAAATTGATATGTAATTCAAACTACATCTATACAAATTACTCATTAATTACATTTCAGTTTCTTAAACTATATTTATCATTTAGATAAACTTATGATTAGTTTAATTTCTTAAATTCTATAGATGTGACAAGGCGGTTATTATCTGGGAGTAATAATTACAGTCCAACATTTGTTGCAAGGATTAGGAAAAACCCAGAAAAACCTAATCAGACCAAACAAAAAAAAATATTACATAAAAAAAATATTAGTCGAATATTATTTATATCAGGTTCAGGAACGTTGTTTTTCATCCATTAGCCGGTTAAACCCATTTGGCATCTTAGTTGATTGAAACGTGGAGCTGGAAGTGGTTTTGTTAAAATATCAGCAATTTGTTTCTCTGTGGAAATATAAACAACTTTTATTAGTTTATTTTCAATTTGTTCTCTAGTAAAATGATACTTTATATCTATATGTTTAGATCGTTTGTGACAAGAAGGATTATTTGCTATACTTATACAACCCTGATTATCTTCAAATAATTTAATTGGTTGTTTAAATTCTATTTTTAAACTTTCTAATAATGATTTAAGCCATAGTGCTTCCCTAACTGCCTCGAATAAAGCCATATATTCTGCTTCAGTAGATGAAGCAGCCACCGAATTTTGTTTTCGTGTATTCCAACAGATTACATCCGATTCAAACATTTTAAATAAATATCCTGTTGTGCTCTTTCTATCACTCTCACTACCACCCCAATCTGAGTCTACATAACCAATTAAGAAACTTTCATAGTTAATATTCTTTTTAAACACTAGCTTTGAATCAATTGTTCCTTTTAAATATCTTAACACCCTTTTTAAACATTGCCAAAGCTCTTGGTTATTTTTCTGACAATATCGGCTTAACAAGTTAACTGATGTACTCAAGTCTGGTCTTGTACATATCATAACATACATTAAACATCCTATCAGACTACGACATGGTGCATCATATTTATCATCAGAATTCAATGCTTCCTGATTTAGTTTGCTTGGAAGTGGTGAATTTACAGGGTTACATTCATCCATTCCAAATTTATTTAAAACCTTTTTAATATAAGCCGATTGACTCAATCTTATTTCATTATCATCTCTATCAACCTTTATTCCAACAAAATATTTAATCTCGAAGAGATCAGTCATTCGGAATTTATTCTTCAAATAAGATTTGAAATTGTTCATTGTATGAATATTTTCTGTTGATATAACTAAGTCATCAACATACAATAAAACATATATATTCTTAAAAATGTCTCCTTTGACCAATATATATATACATCGGTCCACAGGTGAATTTACAAAACCAATTTCTTTCAAAGCTTGTTCAAATACCTCGAACCAACATCTAGCAGCTTGCTTAAGCCCGTAAATAGATTTATTTAATTTACATACTTGACCTTTTTCACAAACTACTCCTTGAGGAACCCTCATGTATATTTCCTCTTTTAAGACACCGTTCAAAAAAGCGGTTTTTACATCCATGTGATGTACTTTCAATCCATATTGATTTGAAAAAGACATTATGAGCCTAAAACTCGAAATTCGAGCAACTGGTGCAAATGTTTCATCATAATCAATCAAGTATTCTTGCGTGAATCCACGCGCCACAAGTCTTGCTTTATACTTAATTGGTTCGCCAACTTCATTATGTTTAATTGTAAAGACCCATCTACAATCTACGATATTTTTGTTATCTGGTATTTTAACCAGTGACCACGTTTCATTAATCAAATGAGAATCTAGCTCATCTCTAATTGCTTCTTCCCAGCTTTTCTTATCACTTCTATATTTTATCTCATCAAAAGAAAGAGGAGTATTTTCAATAGAAGACTGGGCATTCATAATACAATTTTCCAAAAGATCTTTATATGAAATTTGTGGTTTATCTTTTAACCTATCACTTTTTCTTATATTTGTCAGCGGCTTTGAACTACTTGGTTCACCTATATCTTCACATATAGTATCACCAGATAAAACTGGATCGGCATTTACTTCTTCCGTTACCATATTCTTAGGCTGTTCATTTAACTGCATATTACTTTTCATATTTGCAGATTTATTCTCACAGATACCTGAGGAAGTACTCATCTCCGAGAGTATATCCTCATTTCCAGTATCAACCATGCTTTCTTCATTGTTTAATTCAGCATTATTATCTTCAAACACAGCTCTAGAATTAATCATATTTGATTCATCAACAATGACATCTCTAGCAATCTCAAATTTTCCAGTTTCCACATCCCACACCTTATAACCATTTGGTTCATATCCTACCAGTATACCTTTCCATGATTTTTCATCAAACTTTCCTTTTCTTATTTTCTTATGAACGTATACTGTTGAACCAAAAACTTTTAAATATTTCAGACTTGGCTTTTTATTATGCCACATTTCATATGGTGTTTTATTGCATTCCCTCAATGCATTACTTGGGCTTCTATTAATTAAATATGTAGCTGTCAATACAGCTTCGCCCCAGAAATATTTTGGTAACTTAGCTCCTATAACCAAAGAACGAGCTTTTCATCCTTTCGGATACACCATTCAATTGCGGGGTATGTGGAACTGTTAAATGGTAACTAATGCCTTTTTGCACACAAAACTCCCGCATTTCGTTTGACAAATATTCCCCTCCATTATCAATATATAAATTTACAACTTTAAGGTTAAAATGTGCTTCACTTTTCGCAAGGAAGTCTTTAAACATAGCAAAAACATCAGACTTATAAGTTAGTAAATATGTGACACAGTAATGGGTATATTCATCTACAAAAATTACATAATAATTTTTTTTATTCATAGTTGAAGGTGATATAGGTCCACATACATCTGAATGAACAACAAACAATGGTCTATTTATATGGTCCTTATTCTTGGATTTTTCAAAACTAAGCCTAGCCTGCCTCCCTTTTATACATACCTCACATAAATCATCATTAGGTTGTATATTTTCAATTAACTCAATGTTATCAACCATTTTCTTTGATTTCATTTCTACAAATTTACCTTTACTCATAACCCTCACCTCTCATGCCACAAACTATAATTATTCTTATTTGCATATGCCCTATTTGGTAGATTAAAATTAACAATAGGAACATTGTTACTATATTTACCCTCCATAATAGTTGTATGATCTTTATTGATCATTACACCTCCTGGATAAAACAAAACTGTCAAACCAGCACCCTGCATCTTTTTGACAGATATTAAATTGTGAGGAACATCAGGGCAGAACAATACCTCCTTTAAACAAATTTTTGCTTGAGTACTGCTACATAGCTCGATTTCTCCCTTCTTTGATGCATATATAAATTCACCACATTTTGCCACAGAGATTTTTATAGGTGAATCCAAATACGTAAAAGTAGTAAAGAGATTTTCGTTATTTATTATATGATCTGACGCTCCGGAGTCCAAGAGGAAAGAAATATTGTCATTTTCACAACATGTACGTTTTAGCATAAATGCAAAGCCAGATTGGCTTGACTGGCCTGACTCTGGCTGAGTAGACACCATTTGCGCTTGTTTGTTGCTAGCCTGACTATTTTCTCCACGATTTTCTTTTTTATATATAAAGCAATTCTTTTTGATATGGCCTGCTTTGCCACAATGAAAACATTTGAGTTTGTTATTATTAAATTTAGTTTTATTAAATTTGTATTTGTTCTTTTGAAAATTTTGATTTCTGTTTTTAATTATTGTAGGTTTATTTTCGTTTCTAGTCGCTTGCAAAACTTTTAGACTAGTGTCCTTACAAGATTGTTTTAATTTAATTTCCTGATCCAATAATCTGTTCTTCACGAACGCCAAAGTCAAATTGTTTTCAGACAAAGTTTCAATTGCCGTAATAATCCCATCATATTGGGAAGGTAAGGTTAAGAGCAAATGGGATATTTTATCCATTTCATCCACTTGGGCTCCGGATGCCAGCAATTCTGTTACCAAATCATCAAATGTATTAAAATGATTTAGCAATGTTGTTTCACCCTTTAGTTTTAATGATAATAATTGTTTGCGTACAGATAGTTGTGAAGCTAAGCTTTTTCTTTCATATATTGCATCCAAGTTTTTGAAAATCTCTCTAGCACTGCATTCGCTTTTAGCAAAACCGAGAAACGAATCACTCAAATACTCTATAATCAAACTTTTAGCACATCTATTTAGTTTCTCCCACTCATCCGTTTTCTCACCGTCCTGATCAACAACCTGTAGCGCATCATTTTCACTTAAAAGTGCTCTAACGCGAGCATGGAGTACTTTTCCCCATCGAATGGTTTAATATTGCGCTTACCTTTCTCCATCTTTATAAACTGTATTGATACTTATCTGCAGTTCCTAGGCATGGACTGGGCCCATAACCTATTGAAAAACAGTGAGACGATGGGACACCAAACCAGGATATCGCAATCTACAAACCAATCCTCCACAGCAATCAGATCAATACGGTCAGCAACTTATGCAGCTTATACAGCAACAACAACGAACGCCTTAATGCAACCAATGCAACAGGCAACACAGCAACAACAATGAAGACTTTTCCAGCAACCACTTTATCTCCAATATAAAGTTAATGACAAACACTTTGTACACACTTGTACAAAAATAAAACAATAAAAACAATATATATTTAGTTATTTTAAACTTTAATTTGTTGCTTTAATTCGTAGCTTTTGTTTTGCTTATTTTCTCTTTTCAGCACTTGTCACACCGGCGGTTTCAATAGAATATATATATATTGAAATGAACACATTTCAATCGAACAGAGTATGTTAAACCTAACATACAATACAAAATGAACATTGCATTTTTTTTACGAAATAACACTAGATTATTGCATCATCTCTGTTAACTAATAGCGCGTTGCATGCATGCTTGCCAGACAACTGCAAATGCAAGGGTTGCCAACAATTTATAGTATCAAAAATGGTGTGGTACTGCATGAATTATGATGGAGATGAATACGTGACTTATAGCAAAATATGCAAAATTCAAAGTGCATCCATCACCTTCATAAACTCATGGAATCCAGGCGTTGCAACAAGAGAAAGGGGTAACATATTTGTTGCTATTAATCGTGCTATTGCACTAGAAATGGTCTCTTGGCGCTCGTTTGAAATAGTTTCGCCATCTTCGTTTTTCTTCTACGCTTGAAATTTTTTGCCTGGCTTGGTTCGGCACACTCACTATTGGCTACATTTGTGGCCCTGGGGAGGATAAACTATGGAAAATTACCACTTATTAGTTCGTTAACATAAACATACATTTCCAGGTCCTGCTCCTTGTTCCTCTTACGAATGGCCTTCAAATGGGTTGCCAAAGACGATGTCACACACACATATTGTACACTTGACTTCTTTTCCACCTTCGGAATTAGAAAATAAGTTCCACACGCAGCTACGCTTACGTAAACTCATTTTGGATGAAGCAAATTTTTTGTTTTGAAGTGCGAAAAAATTTGTAGTTAAACAACTTTCACTATTCGAATAATGACAGTTAATCAATTGCACGACTAGTCGAAGTTGATGAAACAATTGAATAGTTGCTATTCGATTTTCAGTCAATGCAAAAGTTGCTATTCGACTATTCGAATAATCGGCTAACCGGATAATCGAGTGTTAACAAGAGCTCTAACTCAGACCGAAAGATAGATCAGCAAGTCAATGATCCCGAGGGAGAATGTAATCGGGGATTCTCGCTCGGCACCCTAGCCCCCCAAGCAGGGAGTGCAGGAACAGGAGCCTCCTGTACTAAACAAAAAAGTAAGTAAGTAAATATTCTACAGTGTGGGAAAATATATTCTAGCCGAGTAAATATGCGAAAACTTCTGCAAAGTACAAAAATTATGATAACACCAGATGAAAGACCACTAGCAAGGATTAAAATACACGATAGTTTCGTTGTTAGTTTATTGGATTCCGGAGCAAGCGTTTCCATTCTTGGAAACGGATATGAAGAATTCCTAAAAGGAAACAATTGAAAATATCATACTTTGCGCGCGTTTGTTTTCATCGCTAGCGGAAATCAGCAGAAAATACTCAGCTCGATATATTTGCCAATCACTATTAAGAAACTTACAAAAACTATCCGCTTTTATCTCGTACCGTCACTAATCCAAGAGGCATACCTGGGAGTTGATTTCTGGAATGCATTTGCGTTAGCTCCCGATGTATTTCCAACCGTTTCGTGTTTAGACTTTCCAAACGAAGATGAGCAAACTTCCTTCAGCTCACACCAGATCAGAAGATAGCATTGCAAGAAATTGTTCAGGAGTTTCCATCGTTCGAAAAGCTGGGACTAGGTCAAACCAGTTTAGTGACGCACCATATAGACACGGATGATGCGGTTCCAATTAAAAGTAAGCATTTCCCTCTTTCACCACCGAGACAAGCGGAAGCCTATAGTAAAACTGAAAGGCTACTCAAGATGGGGGTGATTGAGGAATCAAATTCACAATGGTGTAGTCCAGTGTTATTAGTCCGGAAACCAGACAAAGTCAGGCTATGCATAGATTCCAGGAAGGTGAACGCGGTCACCAATAAGGACTCATATCCGTTGCTCCATATTAATGGACTGTTGAGCTGATTAAAAGATACATGCTTTATAAGTGGTATTGATTTGAAGGATGCGTTCTTTCAAATCAAATCAACGGAATCGTCTAAGGAAAAGACGGCATTTGCGGTTCCAGGTACCACTTTAAAGTAACGCCATTTGGTCTGTGCAACGGACCACAAACAATGAGTCGGCTGATGGATAAGGCTATTCCCTCACGGTTACGAGAGAACGTCTTCGTCTACCTGGATGATCTGATGGTGTGCAGCTCAAACCTTGAAGACCATTTGGAATTGCTGAAGGAAGTGGCGAAATGCTTACGGGATGCGCGACTTACAATCAACGAAAGAAGAGCAAGTTCTGCCAGAAGGAAATTCGGTATCTCGGTACTTGATAGGGAATGGTTGTTTGAAAGTAGCCCCCATCAAGATTGATGCAATAAAGGATTTTCCGATTCCAAAGTATCCTCGTCAGGTTCGTAGGTTTATAGGAATGGAAAATTGGTATAGGTTGTTTTGCAGATTTGGCGGGTCCAATGACAGATTGCCTTCGAAAGTCACCTGGCCCATTTGAATTAACTCCTGAGGCAGTTGAAGCATTTGGAAAGCTTAAAGTTGCGCTCTGTTCAGCGCCTGTCCTGGAACAACCAGATTTTACTAAAGAATTCGTAATTCGTAATTCAATGTGATGCATCCAAAACAGGAGTAGGTGACGTATTATTCCAGCTAGTTGAGGAAGGAGCAGAAGATCCCATAGCTTCCGTATCAAAGGAGCTTATTATTGCTCAGCGGAATTATACGGTCACCGAGCTGGAATGCCTCGTCGCAATAGTTAATGTCAAGCGTTTCCGACCATACATTGAAGGATTGCCTTTTCGAATAATTACTGACCATTCAAGTCTCAAGTGGCTAATGACACAAAAAGACTTGAGCGGCAGGCTGGAAAGATGGTCGCTTCTATTGCAAAGATACAACTTTAGGATGGAGCATCGTACAGATTCTTTAAATGTTGTGCCGGACACCTTTTTTTACGTTTTGACGTGGACGAACTCTCTTCTCCCCCACCTCTAGAAATTGACTTGGCGTCATCGGAATTCGACGGCGTAGAGTACTCGGAGCTCCGCGAAACAATTGAAAACAATCATGAAGGGCTACCCGATCTACGCATAGTCGACAATAGAGTTTACAAAAGAGTGATGTTTCGAAAAGGTGTGGAAGAGGAAGAGGATTCGCTTTGGCGTTTGTGGTTACCGGAAGGGCGGACGGAACTCGCAATAAAATGCTCTTCTTACGACCATGCCCGGGATGAAAGAGAAGAAACCAGTTTTTGTTCATAGTGCTAGACCATTTTTCCAAATCCGTACTTTTGAAGGCGATGCAAAACGCGACGTCGGAAATTGTAATTAGCTTCTTTAGCAGAGAGATTTTTCCAGATTTCGGGGTCTCTCAATTCGTCCATAGTGTCAACAGGAAGCAATTCATTTCGAAGGAGATGCAGCAGTTTTTTGAAAACTACGGGATTGCTCACATTAAGACCGGGTTATACTCACCGCAGGCTAACGCCTCTGAACGAGTGAACAGAGAGTCTGTTTCTTAGAATATACCTGAAAGATAAACAAGAGCACATGGACTGGGACAAACATATTCCCGAAATTCTGTCGGGTTCTGGTTTTAAGCAGCGATTACCATACGTCGATTCAGAGCTCGCTATACTTCGCGTTATTTGGACAAAATATGATACAACATGCGTCAGCCTATAACATCCTAGAGAAACTTGGTAGCCTAAGACAAGACGAAGTCCCGATTACAAGCAGAGCTAACAAGCAAGCAAACATTCGCGAACACATACTGAAGAACTTTGAGCAAGCGCAAGACAGAGCAGCCAATACGTACAACAAACGTACAAGGGTTGTGAATCACCGGGCAAGGCATACATGCTAAGTTCTTGCCGAAATACATCAAGTGTCGTGTTCAGCGAAAAGTAGGCAATGCTTTGTACGACTTAGAGGACTTGAATGGCAAATTGGGCGTTCACGCGCGCTCACAACCGGGAGTCGTGGACTACCTGGCAATCCGCAATAACACTAGGATCGCCTTTTTGGAGTTTTGACGAGTTCTGCTTATCAAAATGTCTTCAATTAATTTTGGAGTACTCCCAGAAGAAAATGTCTCTTCGGCCGCAAAGCCATAATGAATAAGAAACAAAATAAATATATACACGTTTTTCCAAGCCACCTCGCGGCCAAGTGTCCTTTTCAGGACAGCATGCCCTGTGTTCTTCTTAGCGGCGTTCAACTAGTGGCTGGCATGGTGTTAAGACCACTTCGACACTTGCGGGGTGGGGGGTATAGGCTTCTCTGGCCTAAAACAATAGATAACCACCGCAACACCGGACTTGAATTTTTTACCAGAGTTTACTCGGTATAATTCTGACTGACAAAGACAGTTAACTCGTTTTCCTGTTCGCTTCTCTGAAGAGTCGTGGAGTGAAGCAGGTTTGTTACGGGTTACTGTTCGCCGCACAGAAATCTAAATAGTTTATTCTTCGGCGTATAGTGCACCCGGTAACGTATCAGAAATTTCACCATCCAATATTTTTCTAGAGCGTACGGTAACGCTAAAACTGAATGGAAGGTCTGCTATTTTGGCGATAGCTGTGTTTCACTGTCACTGAATGTCACTGGTTCCTGCAGGTTTGTTTGGTTACTCCTTTTTGTTAATAAACGTTTGCCCGCGGAGGCTAGTGATAGTTTGCGACAATTGTCTGTAACTGCTCGTCTCCACAGGATGGAATGCATATCTTGACACACAGGTTAGTGTTGTGTTTCGGGATTTATATTTCATCTAATCAATTTTATCGATTATTTAATCTTTGTGTACTTTATTTTCGATTCTATGTTTTATCGTATATCGATTTGTCCAAGTAAGGTTGGAAACAGAGTGGAAGCGAAGCCGAAGATGAAGATGAAGACAAAGCCGATTACGAAAAACAGTGCAGTAGTAAACATGTGAAAGTGATCACAGTGCAAACGAAGACGAAGATGAAGACGTTGCGCAAGCAGTCAGCTTGAAACTGTGCGGTACTGTTTTCAAAGACGAATCGCTTGCTGTGATGAGTTGTTTACAATTTATTTAACTGTTTGCAATTGTGAAAAAACGCGTTTTTCAAGAAATTTGCTAAGTTTTTGGCAAAATGTAATCAAACGTATTAATTGGCATTCTTGTATATTCGAAAAATGTCTGTCCGTCTTGCCGTAACACATAATACAAGTGGCGAAATTCTCCAAAAGTTGTCCTATACAAATTATTTCATGAATTGTTGTTTTTTCTTTATTTTCTTTTGATTTTATCTAAAAAAAAGGTTTTATTTAGAAACAAATCTTCATATCATTCATCTTCCACTATGTACACTCGCCAGCTTGGCCGCAACGTAAACAATTCGTCTTCGGATCCGTCTTGATCTTCATCTTCGGCCTCGCTTCCACTCTGTCTGCAACCTAACAGTTGGTGAGATCTAGCGGAACGTTGTACGTAAATGTGTAAAAGAGCAGTTTGCTTCTACAGATTTTCATTCCTTTCGTATTGTCAAGCGGGGTAAAAATAACATTTAAATAAACCCTCCAAATTACAACTTTATTTAAATGTTTTTGGTAAGAAATAAAAATGGAGAAGCCAACGCCAACTAAAATGATGCGATCGCCACTAGATTTTCTGGGAGCGCTAAAGTTCCGCCACAAGTAGGAGCATCGGATACCGGCGAATCTTTTACAGAATATTTGACTCGTATGTTCGACAAGAGGTTAAGGGCTTTGATGGCGGAATTTAAGAATCAAATGCATGCAATGCAGAACGTTTTCATTACCAATAATCAGCAACTTCAAACCAGTGTACAGAATTGCAAAATGAGTTCCAAAAAGTCCAGGGAAGAACAGCGACGTTTCTTCAGCAAAGCGAGGGGGATAATGCGACACATGGTACAGCAGAGTCTCCAGGAGAATTGCAGTCAGGACCCACCATTCACGCAGAGCAAGTTGAGGGAGCTGCAACTTCGGAGCCGTTACAACCGTTACTTGGGAGTCAAGACCCGCTTGGTATTTGGTCACAGCCTTCATCGGAAATAACGAGCGATAATCGACATATTCGCCTTAAGAAAATGTATCCATTGCCAACGTTTTCCGGTTTGCCTGAGGAGTAGGAAGTGTTTGTAGAAGTCTTTGAAACCACCACTCGATACCTCGAATATTCGAATTTGCACAACGTTATTCGGCTACGAGATGCCTTAAAGAACAGAGCAAAAGAAACTGTGGAAGCACTCCTCGCGAATTCTAACAATGTGGCAACAATAATGGAGAATCTGCAAGCCACTTATGGTCGCCCTGAACAGCTAATGAAGAGCCAAATTAAAAAGGTGCTAATGATGCCAACAATAGCCGATGATAATTTAGAGTCGTTGGTAAATTTTGCAACACAAATGAATAATATGGCACCGTTTTTAAAGAATTCTAAAGGGGAGCATCATTTGTCTAATCCTACATTATTGAGTGAGCTTGTTGGGAAATTGCCAGTGCAGAAGCAAATGCAATGGGCAGAGATGTGCTTGCAGGTGTGCTCGTCCTTAAGTTATTTGTTTGTGTTATTTTATGGCCTTATAACAATTATATTCAACAATTTTTATTGAGCTTGACTCCGGTTTTAATGAAAAACTTACTATGGAAAAGCAACAATAATTTGAAAAAATGGTAGAAGTGATAGCTATTTCGGAAATCACCACATTTCCTCATCAGACTTCTTTCAGTAGGATTCGAACCGACGATCCCACTGACTCAGCCAGTTGCCTACGCACTGTGCTAAGTTCGCCTTCTAAATTATCGTTGGTTTTTTCCTACTTTTTCCATTTGTTAAGCCAACACAATCAAGCGCAGCTATTCCGCTGCGATTCACACTTGATCATGTGGTTGTTGGTTTTTTGTTGGTTTTTGTTAATAATTCTATTTTTAGAATGTTTAACTCTTAGGTTCCACAATAAGTTTTTCATTAAAAACGGCCTCAAGGTCAATAAAAATTGTTGAATATAATTGTTATAAGGCCATAAAATAACAATAACAAATAACTTAAGGACGAGCACACCTAAAAGTTAAACGTTCTAAAAATATAATTATTGGGCCTGAGCACACTAGCCTGCTCAGTCGGACTGAGCAGTCCACCACTCCAACGCAACACCGGACTCGGTAGGTGGGCGCAAACAGGTTTCAGTTTTGTATACATGAACTACGCATGATTGTGTTAGTGCATGTGACACATGCAAACAAAACGAAATAGAAAGCATGTTTTCTATGTGTGCGTGTCAGTCCACCGTCAATCCGCGATTTTCGCGGAGTGAAATGAGCGATGTAAACTCGAACTCTCTTCCCCCTCTTATCCACACAAAACCGGTTTTAGACGGACTGAGCAGTCCAGTGTGCGGAGGCCCATAAAAAAAAACAAAAACCACATGATCAAGTGAATTGCAGCGGAATAGCTGCGCTTGATTGTAGTTGGCTTAGCATGTGAAATAGTGGAAACAAGCAACAAGAATTAACAAGGCGAACTTAGCACAGTGCGTAGGCAACTGGCTGAGTCAGTGGGATCGTCGGTTCGAATCTTACTGAAAGAAGTCTGATGAGGAAATGTGGTGATTTCCGAAATAGCTATCACTTCTACCATTTTTTCATATTATTGCTGCTTTTCACAATAAGTTTTTCATTAAAACCGGCCTCAAGCTCTATAAAAATGTTTGAATATAATTGTTATAAGGCCATAAAATAACAAAAACAATTTTTTTTATTTATTTTAATATTTTAGAAGTTTCACACCACACGTTGAATTCTTTAATTTGCCTTATGCAATGTTACCGGTCGATCGGCTCATAAACATATTTTTACACGTTTTGATTACGCACGTTAGTCTCAATCGCCGAGACCAGAACCATTGCGAAGTGCCACGCGCCAAGAAACCGAAGTTTTGTTTCCAAAATCTTGTTCAATTACATACACGTTTACTTATAAGTTTAATTATTTCCGTTTGTTTCTAATTTGTATAATTTCGCACTAAGTAAATTTAATGACATACACTTCTATTTGTTAGTTAAATAATGTAAGAAAAAAAAATTTTTTTTTTAAAAGTTTAGGTCACGTTTGGCACTCAAAGCGTCGTATTTGGTTCAATAGCAAACGCGGCGGGAATAGAACTATGTACAAAATCTCGCTCGATCTTGTCCGTGGCCGTGTGGAGCCTTCTGTTCCCACAAGTGTAGTTATGTATGTTAGGTGGGACTGTTGTATATTTCCTGCTCACGTTCTGTTTCAGCTTACATCGCCGCTTGTTGGTACCATCATCGGTGGATTAGCGAGGTGCGTGAAACAACTCTGTTATTTAACATACGCAGATACATATATTAATATGCGCCCAGACATGCACATATATATTGTTGTGTTTTCGATTTATATTTTAATTTTGCATCCTCGCGTTGAATCATTTTGCGAGATACTTTGCAAAATACGATGTTTTAAGTGTTGAAGTATATTACGGTAGTCGAGAAAAAAAGGAAAAAAACCTAGGAGTGCATTTCAATAGAATTTTCCCGTATGATATACATTTTCATTTAGTGTTATATATATATATATATTTTTTTTTAATTCCTTTTAGATTTTTCTTAAAATGTTATTTTAAATTCTAGGTGAAGGGATACTAGTTAAAATGGCGTGTTAATCCCTCTTCTTGTTCTGACAGGACTGGTTTTCTACCGCTTTCCCACTTTTCGCAGTATTATCTTAAGTTTCCGTTTCCTCTATCCGGCATGACTCCTTTTTTTTGATTATGGCATGGGGCTAAAAGGAACGGCAAGAACCACGACAAGGGCTGACGAGCTAAAGCCGGGCTACAACCACGCCGACACACCGTGACTTCAGGTCCAGTACAAGCAGTTACATAATACTACTAAGAATTGCTTGCAGAGCTTTGTGTTGTGCTCCTTTATGGGGAGCATTTTCGCCTCGTCATGCAGGTGGTCAAGCAAACGCAGTAAAAAGAGTAAACCGCTCAGTTCTCCAAATTATTAGGTCATACCAAGGTGTATTACACAAGGTGGTGTTGGGGCGACAGCTTAGTTTTTCGCCGTGGAGGCCATTACGTCAAAATGATGTGTTTGTTGTTACTCATACCAATGACAGTATGGACATCAGCGTATAATTTGTTAGTGTATTTTTTTACTTATATACGGCCAACACCACCTTGTTAAATGCGCCTTGGGTCATACATTGGAGAGGACCAAAAGAATTTGGACCAATATGCCAGTGATGCCGCCTTTGCCTTGAGGAACGCAGTACATGCCGCAACAGGCAAAACCCCTTACTACACAGTTTGCGGGATTCCGATGGTAAGCACGGGCCGTCTACGATGTCCTACCCAAGTTGGGATCGGTTAAAGACTCAGACTGCACCATAGACGTGGGAGTGGACAGGCAACAAATTTCGCGAAACAAGATAGCAGTAGAGCTAAAACGAGCTCACGAGGCAGGGGAGAAAACATATAACCTGAGAACAAAGGAGGTAAAATTCAGAGTTGGGCAATGGTATATCGTCGCAATTTCAAGCAGAGTTCGTGTGTTGATAACTATAACGCCAAGCGCGCACCAAGACATATCCAGTGCGTAGTCCTACGTACAATAGGAAATTCATTGTTTGAATTAGGGGGCTGGAAGGAAATTAGGTATACTAGTATCGCTTAGTTGTCGAAATTCGACATCTTTTTTATACACTTTTAAATTTCACCTGTCACCAGTACTAACTCTTTTATGCGAATTACTATTTTGAAGTCCACCAGCATAATTTATAGCGAATTTACAGGAAAACTTAAAAACGAATTATGAACGCTAACACCGGATTGATTAATGCTAATTCTACCAAGTCTCCTCCTCAGTAGCTTTTGAAAATATACCGAAAAAGGAACCTCGACTTTCATTTATAAAAAATATGCATATGTATTTGTATGTATAGATGAGATGCTCATCATTGACTAATATGTCAAGCAATTCAGACTGTAAAAAAGCCCGTAAGTACGGTATTGACAACATATCGATGGCTGAGTGGAAGATCGACCTATCTCGGCAGCCAGTTCGAAAACACTCTATCTNGCATATTTTCAATACATTTTGAAGTGAGATAGGGCGTTTTTGAACCGAATTTTGAGATAGGGTGTTTTTCAATTAAATTCTGAAATAGGCCGTTCTTGAAAAGTTTTTTGAGATAGAGCGTTTTCGAACTGGCTGCCGAGATAGGTCGATCTTCCACTCAGCCATCGATATGTTGCTGTGTCAAATTTCAGGACGTTAGCATAGGTGGTTACGGAGATGACCGATAAGAGAATTCCTGTTTGAATGGGCGGTGCCACGCCCTCCTTTCCAAAATCTACCACTCTTCGCCGTAAGTACGGTATTAACAACATGTGTTTCTGTGTCAAATTTCAGGACGTTAGCATAGGCGGTTACAGAGATACGCGTATGAGAATTCCAGTTTGTATGGGCGGTGCCATGCCCCCTTTTCCAAAATCTACCACTTTTCGCCGTAAGTACGGTATTGACAAAATATGTTGCTGTGCCAAATTTCAGGACGTTAGCATAGGCGGTTACAGAGATGGCCGATAAGAGAATTTCAGTTTGTATAGGAGGTGCCACGCCCACTTCCCCAGTACCTACCATTTTTTACCGTAAGTACACTCAGAAAAAGGTTTAGTTATAATTACCAAGATTTGGTTATAGTGGCTAAGTGGCATAGTTGGATATGGCGAAATAAATATCTAGTTCACGAAAGTCTGCAATTTACTTGAGACTTCTAGTTGAGACAAATGTATATTTGTTAATAATTACAAAACGACTACCTTGAGTGGACAATATTATTAGTTAAATAAAATCATTGTTGAGCAAATATAAACAATGCTTTTGTTGATACAAGTTTTCAATTAATTTTGTGAACTTGCTGTAGACGTGAATCAGCTAACCGTTTATTATTCGAAAAAAAGTGTCAGTTTGACACAAATAAAAAATTACTCGATCGTTTTTGTGTTTACTTTCTTCTTTTATTTGCATATATTAAGCATAAAAAATACATACATATTTACATAAATAGTTACTAGTGTAAATAATACATATGTATAAGGTTGTAAGAATTTCCTAAAAAGAAACGATGAAACAGGAATAGTCATGCGAAAACCCAGGTCAATATCTGCTGGAAGTGCTGGTTTAAGTATACTGCTTTGCTTTTTCCTGGGCTAAATAGGTACTTTCAAATTATAATTGACATAAATTATATATCCCCTGAGAAACACCGGTTGGCATCAAACTTTACATTCTTAAATAAATATGCGCACACCGAAACAACTCGCGGCGATAGCTAAACTGAAAGTGAGACAAACAAGCCTGGGCATGTCATAGCACCCATTTTTCTTTCTCTACCTAGCGCAGTGATCGACATGCCATAGCTTACTGAGCGCTCTGTGACCACACGCGTGTTTCACCCATATATGAACAGCGGTAGCGGAGCAATGATTTCCACGCACATAGTCTCATTAATTGAATCGTTTTTATGCAATGGTCAGCATACTAGCGCATTCAAATGATTCAATAAGTGGGACTGTGGGCATTGCTTAGCTGGCGCTCTTCGTATGTGAAACACACACGTGCTCAGAGAGCGCTGATCATTATTTAGGGGTGGCTCACAAGCATGAATATGTTCCGCTCTCAAACCAAATCGTTGTTGCCTTAACTAAGATTTGGTAACTAAGACTAAACCATGTGTTGAAAGAAAGCTTATGTCTATTAGCAGAGCTTAATGACATCCTTTTATGAACCATACGTTAAGTTGAATGGAATTTGTAGAAATATGCTTCAAAAAAATATTTATTACTATTTACCAAACCCTTCAACTAAATTAACGATTTGGTACAACCTAGATGAATATTAGAAGCTTTAATATATTTAGTTATAATTACCAACCCATGGTAATAGTTCCCAATCCTTGGTCACAGTTCCCAAATATTGTCAAAATTCAGGAACTAAATATCTTTAGTTGGCGAAACTAATCCTTTTTCTCAGTGTAGGGTATTTACAATCTATGCATCTGTGCTAAGTTTCAGTTCCCCAGCATAATTCGTTTTAGAGATATAGTGGTTTTCACATTTTAGTCTATATGACAGATGCCACGCCCCTTATATATCGGTATTAACATTTCTAGATTAGAGGAAGTTAGATCCTTTAAATCGGTGTATGTTTCATTGAAATCGAGCGAAGGGTGCCTTCAAAAAAGGGATTGCAAAATTTTCTTGTGGCGTATTTATATATATGTAGATACCGTGCAATGGGGTATAGTCAATGCGCTGGGTATGCAGTTACAGTTGCATGGCTATACTCAATCCCGACTCTTGCGTCCTCGTTCGCGCACTCTGGGCAACGTGAGCAACCCATGTGCGAGATGCGGTAACCAATCCGAGTGGAGCCTTCACGGCAGAAAGAGAGGGAGCTTCGGTGGGGCCACTCTGACTTATTCGGTTTAAGGG
>NW_016157645.1:42753-68688 GCF_001687245.7 Rhagoletis zephyria | reverse complement strand
CATGTCGTTCGAATGGACACCGACGCTCCAGCTCTGAAAGTATTCAACTCGGAACCCGCTGGTGGTAGCAGAGGAAGAGGGAGGCCCCCACTGCGATGGAAAGATCAGGTGGAGAAGGACTTGGCTTCACTTGGCGTTTCCAATTGGCGTCAGTTGGCACAGAGGAGAAACGACTGGCGTGATTTGCTGAACTCGGCCAAAATCGCTTAGGCGGTTACAGCGCCAAAAAAGAAGAAGAAGAAGAAGAAGATACCATGCAAAAGATATTTTTCTACCCGAGCGCACTTGTGCACAAGTGTATTATAACTTTGTTCACATAACGGTTGTTTGTAACAGGCAAAACGAATCGAGATAGATATAGACAAATGTATACATAAATGATCACAATGAAAAGAGAAATCGATTAAGCGGTGACTGTCTGTCCGTCCGTCCGTTTGCGCTCACGATAACTAGAGTAAAAATTGAGATATCTTACGAATCTTGGTATGTGCACTTCTTTCGGGCGTAGGACGGACGGTATTGAAAATAGGCAAAATCGGACAATAATCACGCCTACCTCCCATATAACGGTAATTTTAGGAAATACGAAAACTGCGATATTTTAGTAACTACTGAAGATTATTCACTCAAAATTGATATTTACAATGATTTTTAGATGAAAAATAAGCATATTATAAATATTTGTAAAATGGGCGTGGCCACGCCCACTTATGGTTACATGTGTATATCTTGGTGGCCGATGCACCAATTTCTTCCAAACTTTTAAAATCGGACAATAACCACGCCCACATCCCACATAACGGTAATTTAATTGATGCTTGAAATAAGTTTTTACCAAGAAATGCATTTGTGGTAAAATTTGGGAAAATGGGCGTGGCACCGCCCACTTATGATCACATATATGTATCTCGGTAACCGTCGTACCAATTTGTACCAAACCCGGTATGGTTATTGTGCTATCCACACAAAAGCATTACGTTAAAAATTATTGACATCGGATTAAAATTACGGCCGCTTTTCATATAGATAACGGTAAATTTCAGAAATGCTTGAAACTTCAATATTTCGAAATTTAAGGACGCTAATTTACTCAAAATTGATACTAAAAACAATCCCTTGAAATGAAGTAACATTGTTTGGAATTTTGGAAAATGGGCGTGATATCGCCCCCATATGACTGTATAAGATTATCTCATTATTTCTAACTGAACGTTCTATCGAAGATGTTTAAAATAGCGGTAAAAGCAGCCCGGCTTACAATGTAGTGGTAGTTTTCGGAAAGGTGGAAAACATATTTTTAATACTTGCGCCGGGTATTTAATGTTCGGCTCCGCCTGAACTTAGACTTTCTTACTTGTTATTAGTTAATTTAATTTTGTGTTTGAAGTATGCAGGTCTTGGTATACAACTTTATGTATACAGCTTAGTGTTTGTCATATCTTACCAGCATTTCCCACTGTTACATTGAACTTTTATAAAGCCCGGCGATGAATTATGAGTCGAGGCCACACATTGGGCTAGAGAGGAGACAGAAACGGGGTAGTTACAAAATGAAAATAGGGCGAAAAGGCTGCGTCTGAATTTTGTTTCGCACACGCCCCATGATGCAGACACCATCGGCAGATGCGAGCCTATAGCCGCAGTCTGTGGTACATGCAACACTCGCCTTAGCAACATCCATGAAATCACCAAACCATTAGCAACACCAATAAAGTTGCTATGCCTTAGCAACATCCATGAGGTTGCCATATTAAGAACCGTAATATACTGCCAACTGTAAACCATGTCTGACTTACCCCTGTATTTAGAGGTAGTTTGTGGTACGATAAGCAAAGTAACGGGAAAACCATAGACTCGATCGAACATCTAGTGGACATGACAGTTTTTGCCCCAAACGCCAATTCTCTATTTAAGCCGGAGTGAGCCCAGAAACAGGATCAAATAAAAGTTGCGGTCTTGTGTGGCTAACGCAGGTGCGGTGAGAAAGTTAAAAGTTCCAAGCAAAACAGTCACTAAAAAAAGTGAAAATATAAAGTTATTTTTGTGAAATCAAATTCGTAATAATGGGATTTGTAAAGATTCAGCCACGAAGGGATTCAACGGCGGCGACAAGTAGCTTATCAGAAAAGAGCCCGTTGGAAGTTGAGGTAAGACAATGCCATAGAATAATAATTTATACATATGTATACGTATATTCTAATGGGTACTATTATATATGCATGTAAAGTTCGCACCTACCCATCCATGCACAACATAATGAAACTTGTTAACCGGCAGGGCGTAACTAATTTTTATACCTTTCATGAGCATGAAATGGTATTATAACTTTGGTCCGATGTTTGTAAGTACCAGAACAAAAAGAGATAGACCCATTAAAATGTATACTTATTTGATCAGAACGTCGAGCTGAGTTGATTTATCCATGTCCGTCTGTCCGNATTTTTGTCACTTTAGGACAGCCGCGGGTTATAGCTCAGAGGGCCGCAACTACGGCCTGAAATACGGCAGGCCGATGAACAACCAGAAACTTACCTGCATAAATCCATCTGTTTGAAGCAGATATTCCCAATAAACAAGCGCGCCATATCTCCAGCGGTCTGGAAACAAATCCAGCAGAGGACAGCAGCAAGCTAGAAACACAGATGAGGTATTAACATAGGTGCCTCTGTTAACTACATGTAGGCACTCGCGCACTGTATACAACGCTAATTGCGGAATTGTGAGCGCGAGCGAAAAGTGCGACTTCGCCGCACCGGGCCGGGAACAGCACACACAAGAAGAGCAAAACAGTGTGCACTCTTTGTACAAATTACGCCCCGACAAAGCCCAAAAAAAATTCTTTTTTTATTAATTTTAATATTTTAGAAGTTTCACACTACACATTGAATTCTTTAATTTGCCTAATGCAATGTTTCCGGTCGATCGGCCCATAAACATATTTTTACACGTTTTGATTACACACGTTGGTCTCAATCGCCGAGACCAGAACACTCGCGAAGTGCCATGTGCCAAGAAACCGAAGGTTTGTTTCCAAAAACTTGTTCAATTACATACACATTTGCTTATAATTTTAATTATTTCCGTTTGCTTCTAATTTGTATAATTTCGCAGTAAGTAATTTTAATGACATACACTTCTATTTATTAGTTAAATAATGTAACAAAAAAATTAAGTTTAAAAGTCTAGGTCACGTTTGGCACTCAAGGCGTCGTATTTGATTCAATAGCAAACGCGGCGGGAATAGAACTATGCACAAAATCTCGCTCGATCTTGTCCGTGGCCGTGTGGAGCCTTCTGTTCCCACAGGTGTAGTTATGTGTGTTAGGTAGGACTGTTGTATATTTCCTGCTCACGTTCTGTTTCAGCTTACATCGCCGCTTGTTGGTACCATCATCGGTGGATTAGCGAGGTGAGTGAAACAACTCTGCTATTTAACATACGCAGACACACAGATATATATCGTTGTGTTTTCGATTTATATTTTAATTTTGCATCCTCGCGTTGAACCATTTTGCGACATACTTTACAAAATACGATGTTTTAAGTGTTGAAGTATAATATTAGGGTAGTCGAGAAAAAAAGGAAAAAAAAACGAGGAGTGCATTTCAATAGAATTTTTCCGTATGATATACATTTTCATTTAGTATTATATATATATATATTTTTTTTTTTTTTGTAAATTCCTTTTAGATTTTTCTTAGTCATTTAAGATACATCTACATGCGTAAATACAATTATAAATAAATTGTACATTTGAATTGAAAAGAAAGAGGAAACGTGTGTTATTTTAAATTCTAGGTGAAGGGATACTAGTTAAAATGGCGTGTTAATCCGTCTTCTTGTTCTGACAGGACTGGTTTTCTACCGCTTTCCCTCTTTTCGCAGTATTATCTTAAGTTTCCGTTTCCTCTATCCGGCATGACTCCTTTTTTTTATTATGGCTGAAAGGAACGGCAAGAACCACGACAAGGACTGACGAGCTAAAGCCGGGCTACAACCAAGCCGACCCTCCGTGACTTCCGGTCCAGTACAAACAGTTACATAACACTACTAAGGGCCGGTTGATCAATGTCTGGTTATCACTACTTGCCGGTTAAACATTATCGACGTTTTCAACATCATGCATATAATATGTGATCGATAAAGCAGTCGTTGTATTTAATCAGAGCTTCTACCTCCTATTAGTGCTAATCAGACATTGAACAACCGGCCCTAAGAAATGCTTGCAGAGCTTTGTGTTGTGCTCCTTTATGGGGAGCATTTTCGCTTCGTCATGCAGGTGGTGTTCTGGCGATATCAGAAGACTTCCAGTTGCTGTCCGAAGTGCTGTGCTTTGTGTCGTCTGCAGCATAACCCACTGCGTCCTACTAGTCCCCGGCCACACTGGCACTGCGTACTTTGGAACCGGCCGGCCAATTGCCTCTTCTGTTTCCATCAACGTTTCTTTGTCTTTGCCCCAAGTACTGCCGGCTAGCCACATAAGGACTTTGATGCGGCTCTGTACTTTGTTGACAATTGCGGTTGCATGCGCGGAGGATGGCATACTGTCAAAGGTTACTTCGAGTATTTTGGGGTTATTCACCGTCGGAATTGGTGTCAAGGTGAATACCCAACGGTAGTCTGACCTCCTTCGTCCAGGTGGTAAACAAGGCCGCAGAAGATTTTCAGGGGAGAGGGTTAGGCTCCTAGCGGTGAAGAAGCGAGAACGCTCGGAAAGATACCCGTTTACTTTCGAGCACAAGTCATCAATTACATTCCCAGACGCCATTATCGAACAATCGTCAGCGTAAGAGACAATCGAGACGGTCTCTGGTGGTTGAGGGACTTGGAAATATAATAGTTAAACAGTAATGGGGAGAGGACGCCACCCTATGGAACCCCCTGTTTTATTTTTCTAGGTTTACTCAATTTGTCTCTAAACATTACTGACGAGTGTCGACCACTCAGATAATTCGCCGACCACCGTGTGAGCCTCTGTGGGTGACAGGAGGCCTCCATGTTTTTAGCAGTGTGGAGTGACTGGCAGTATCAAACGCTTTTGAAAGATCCAACGCTAATAGAATAGTTTTCTCACAAGAGCGGTTGCGGTTTAGGGCACGTGTTATCTGAATGTTATGGTGTTTGGTGGTTTGGTTTGGTTGTTGTTGTGCTGTGCAATTTACGGAAACCATGCTGATGCTTCGCTGGGGTCAGGTGGTTCGTAAAACATGGGAGTAGCAAGAAGGCCTCTAGTGTCTTCGCTACCGGGCAAAGGACACTCCTTTCGGACGACAAGAGTCTCCTTTGTTGGATGGTTTCCCCGGTTTGAGCAGTGGTACCACTCTCCAGATGTTTGGAATGACGAGAGTGGCCATCGGCAGGTTGAGAACCTTGACTAAATAGTCTATTCCCGCAGCACCAACATTTATCAGCATCAACAGGCATATTCCGTCGGTTCCCATGGCTTTGGATGGCTTGTTGTTGGCAGTTTGTGCAGCCTTCTGGTCGGCTAAAATAGCTCGCGCATCGCTCCGGGCTTGACGACGCACGGTCGCCGAAAGATATTTCGACCCTGTCGTCGCGTTTCGTCGGATTGGACAGTGACCTCACGGTTAACCAAAGCTTACTCACACAAGAGGTGAAGTTGCAAGGCTTCAGATGCTCTTCCCACTTTTTCCGCTTATTTACGTTCACAAGCTGCCGAATCTCCATGTCGAGATCCCTGATACGGGGATTTCCGGGATCGGCGTGGCGAAGGTTGCCACGCCCATCGGCTAAAACAGCCGCTTCAGCAGAAAAGTTTGGACGGGGGTCCGTTTTGCGTCCTGCTGGTACGAAGCGAGCTGCAACAGCAGTGGCAGCCCTGCGGAACTTACGTTCGCCTAGGTGAACGTCGGTTGGTGTGGGAAGGGCAGCGAAGGTGCTTTCAGTAAATTCAGTGAATTCATACGGTTTTCACCTCTGAGGAGCGCACCTATTTTAGGGTGATATCTTGCTGGTCAACTAGTAACAGGGGGTATATAAACGTTAAATATTTCGAGCTCGACATTGCCTGACCGGATAGCAATGCCCCGAGATTCTAGGATGGTATCCGTGCGGTCAATGCACGGTGTGGTGCGTGATGAACACAAAGTCACCACCATTATCTCGGTCGCGATATCGACGGTGCACGTTGTACCCAGCGCAATTGAACAATGTTGAATTGCCATGCAAATTCGCCTCTTGGACCGCCGCTATCAATATTCCATGCCTTCCCATGAAGACGGTTATCTCCTCGATCTTGCTCTTAAGTCCGTTGCAGTTGAATTGAAGGAGCTGTGTTGCCTGGCCGTCATTGACTCTGTGCGCTGCTGTGGAGGGTGCCACCCTGTGGTGGTAGTGGTTGGCGTCGCAATCGGGGCTTGCGACCGTGCAACGCAAAACGGGCCCTCGAAGTTCCTCGTCCGATCACACGTGGTGCGTAGACTTGAACATGCCCTAAAGTGGCACCAGCTATGGCAGGTGTTGCACTTGACTGATGTCACATTACGGAACCAGGAGTTGTTGGCGCGGCGTGTGGGTGGTCGTGCGGTTGTGTGGTCTGTCGTTGGGGTGGTGTGGTCTATTGTGTTGTGTTGTGGTGCTGTGGTGTTTGTGTTGACCTGCTTAGGTGGACTGGGGTTGGCCGTGGAGGCAGCTCTGTTTGAGCAGCAGGGGGCCACAAATGATGTGGTCCACCGCCGATGAGTCCGTAGGCCTGAGCAGACTCTGAGATGACTCCACCCGTTGCAAGCATTGCACTTGACTGAGGTGGAGTTGTGGTGTAGACGTCTTTGGCATACACAGCAGGTGTAAGATTCTGGCCCAGGGTTTGATTTGATGTCAGCCCTGAGCAGAAGACTACGTAGTAGATGTAGCCCTATGGACGAACAACTTCTGAGATATTTCACCGACCTAAACGGGGTTAGATCGTCGAAACAACAGCCCTTGGTCGGGTAAAACCCGAGTCATTCGGGTACGTAGAACCGACTGTCACGTCTAAAGGTACGGTCAAACGTAGCAATGCACGCGCTTTTTTTGCGCATTTTGCTGTCAAAATGCGAAATCGAATGTCTACTTTCTGGTGTAAACAGTCAGAAAGTCTTTTTTCGGAAACAAAAATTACAACTTGCAATTTTTATTTCCTGTAACAGAAATCGCTTTCGAGAAATAGTTTCAACTTGCTCGTGCTGCACTAGCAATTTTAATTTTTGCTAGAAGTGCTGTCAAACCAATCGAGTGTTGCCGTGTGACGCGATTTTCGCCGAATTTGTATAAGATTTTAAAAATGCTGCAAATTCAATAAAATACTTGCAATTAATGTATTCTCCTGATATGAACAATTTAGATATATAAGCATTAGACATTTTGTGGTTGTTTTGTGCGCATTTTAGCATTTTTTACAAATTTTTCAGGTCAGTAATATTGTTATGAGCATACAAATGTCTTTACCAGACAGGTGAAAGTGGAATTGTTTACATTCACTGTGTAAATAGACAAAAAGTAGTGTCGGAAAGTTTGATTTTCGGAAATAAAAACTGCTTTCGAAAGTAACTTTATATGCAAGGTGTAACTGCTCCAGCAATCTCTTTTGGAAATTCTTGAGTTTGACAGACTTGTGCAAGGGACTTGCACTTGCCACGCCTAACAGCTACTTAACAGAACTTTTACAAAGGAAACCCGGGAGAAATTTTAACCACGCTGAAGTTTAGCAATAGTTGTGTTCGTTTGGAGAAGACAATAAAAATTAGCCAGCAACAAAATTCAGAGAATAAGGTATCTTAAAGCATAGACAGACGAAAACGTTGATCCGGATTAACGCCGCAATTGATCTGATCAAAATTTTGCCTTGACAGACGGGAGTAATGCAGACTAACGAACCGCGAGGTCGTAGGTTCGAATCCCACGGCCAGTAGAATATTCATATAATTTTTTTTGTTGGTTCAATTATGACTATATTTTTTTTTAAGTTCGTTNCAGAATATTCATTTAATTTTTTTTGTTGGTTCAATTATGACTATATTTTTTTTTAAGTTCGTTTTAGTTAGTTGTTTTGTTAGTTTAAATTCTAAAAATTTAAATAAATAAAAAACAATTAAATATATAAATCAAATAAAATTTAGAAAAATAAAAATAATAAAAACAAAATTTGTTTGGCAATCGCTCCAACCGAGGATCGACCTGGGACCTACAGGCTTGTAGTACGCAGCTCTCACCACTCGGCTACCACGGATGAAGGAACCCGTCGCTTTATTTGCTCAGTTAGCGTAGAACACAAAGAAACTGCAAAACTAGCATAGACATCCACCCTGTCGTCGGTAATGCAGTCACCGAAATAAGTTCTTATTCATTTTAAATTGGATTCCTATTTGAACTAGTATTAGTGACTGTATTACCGACGAAATGGTATATGTCCATTAAACTGCATCACCAAAAAAAGTTGCGGTTTTTCCGCCAGGATTACAAAATCTATTATATTTTAAGACGTCCACCAAAATATTTCGTAAAAATATTAGGATTTAAGTGAGCTGGACCGATTTGGAAATACCTCCAAAAATGGAGATTTTATGAATAAAAATAGTTTCTTAAAGAACTTCTTGAAAAAAGTCCCCTCAGATGACAAAACAGATTAAGCTTAAAAAATTTGCATACAAATATTTAAAAATCTTGTCAACGGAATCGTAAGAATGAGATTTTTGATGCTGTTTTTTACCTATTGATCATTGAATGATGCAGTCTAATTTTGCATTTTCCCTGTATTCTACGCTCTCTGAGTTTTGGTCAGTGTTGCCATCGAAAATTCCCTTGAGCAGAGTTAAGTTTGGGAATTATCTCTAGGACTTAATTCGGATCAACTGCAGTTAATTCTCGAGATAATTCCGAATTAACGAGTTGATCCGGATCAACGCTGCCGTCTGTTTATGCTTTTACTCTCCCACAGAGAGAAACTTACCCAGTTTAGCGGGAACAGAAATTTGCAAGCTTCACTGCCAGCTAGCGTCCACGGTTGTATTTCGAACATAATATATATATTTTTAATTATTTCAAGTGGAAAGCAAACCAGGACCTATACGTATATTTCTTCTTATTCAGATTGTCTTCAGCATACGCTTCAATTTATTTGTGGTAGTCACTGTCGGATTTCCTATATCGACAGTGGTGTCGACTGCGTTCCGATTGCGTGAACAGCTTTTTCAGCCCCGTGCTTGTTTATTCAAATTATTGTTAACAAAAATGCTACCGTGTGCCGCAAACCCGCTTGCAAATTTTTGCTGGCAAAAATTTTCGCACCACGTATTTGTACCTCCCCTCCAAATGAAGTGCCAAAATTGTGCTCTCTCCTTGCCAGTTTTTCAAGTTTTTGGACCAAACGAACTCGATTTGGTAACAATTGGTACATGCTTGTACAAGTTTTTTGCATAGCGAACAGAACTAATACCTGTATGGCGAATGGTTATATACGTGAGAGTAAATTAAGACAAACACTTCCAATTATGAATTTGTATTTGAAATCAAACTGTTATTTTTAATATTAAAAATTAGCGTACACTTTGTATTAAAACGGCATCTCTTTATATTATGAAAATATTATGCACTTTTATAATTAATTGTGGGTCATAAACATAATTTTTCGTATCTTACTACTTACAAATACATTTACAATTATATGCTCTTCCTTTGCTTCCCTCACATTTTTTACAATCTTTTTAATAATATTTCCTTTGATTATTCTCATTTTATATTAAAACATATTTACTTAAATATGCAGGTTATCTACACTTCATTCAAAATCTTTTTCGTATAGCACCTTAGTATCACGTTCTTTACACATAATTTATTTTACTTTTTTTTAAAACTTCATCAATATTGTTTTTACACCTAATAAATTTCGAACGCTATCGTTGTATTTAATCAAAACAACCTTTGAAGCGCATATATTTATTTTTTCCCCAGCGCATAGAAGTTGCAAACACGTTGCTCTCTCCAAAAAATCTGACAGCTTAAGTTCCCTCATCAGACTTTTGTGTGCGGAAGACGCTGATGAAGAAGGTGGATATATCTACAAATAAGTATTCCGTTGGTATCAAGTACACGAATTAATTAGTAAATTTATGCCACTCACCTTATTCAAAAGAGTATCTTTAGATTTTACTTTGAGCAAGTTGCACAAATCACTCAACAGAACCCATTTGTCAGTGCCTTCGTCTTTGAGTAAATATAAGGGTGGTAGCAAAATATCTGCCTCCTCAAATTCGAATATTTCCCCTTCGCTGTCCGAATTTTCTACCAAAATTTCCGGCTTGTTGTCATTATACAATCGAACAGAGTTAAATCGGCCAATATTGTCAAGCACGACTGCACAATTTTCCATCATAGTCTTACAATTATTGCCCGCCTCTACATACGAATTTAATTGTTTTTTGTTCGTTATCGAATTAGATACTGAACTTTTTCTAAGAGCTCTGCTCATATCACATATAAAATTTGGTGCTCCTCCGAATATATCATAACCATATATTGAAGAATCTGTAAAGAGAACAATTACATTATTAGAATAAAAAATGAAAAGCTGTAAACCCATTTTATAAATACATAAGTAGCTCACGAAAAATGTCAGCTTTTTGAGGTACTTAGGCGGGTTGGCTAGTTAAAAAAATGCGGGTACTTAAGCCAACATAGTAATTGATGTAGTTACATATTTTGTTAACTTACATAGATATGTAAATACTTGAATAAAAAGTGAACATTCAATGAAGTAGTAGTGTAGTTTAAAAGCAAGACCGTACCATTATTTAAGATTTTTCAATTAAAATACAGTTCATTCCCTAATAACTATAAAACTACACTGAGAAAAAGAATTAGTTTCGACAACTAAAGATATTTAGTTCCCGAGTTTTGACGCGTGTGGTCACAGGACTCAGTAAGCTATGGCATGTCGATCACTGCACTAGGTAGAGAAAGAAAAGTGTGTGCTATGACATGCCCAGACTTGTTTGTCTCAGTTTCAGTTTTGCCATTGCCGCGAGTTGTTTCGGTGTGCGCATAGTTGTTTAAAAATATAAAGTTTGATGCCAAAAGGGGTTTCTCAGTGGATATATAATTCACATGAATTATAATTTGAAAGTGTATTTAGCCAAGGAAATAGCCAAGCAGTAAGCAAAACCAGCACTTCCAGCAGATATTGACCGGGATTTTCGCACGACTGTTCCTGATTCATCGTTTCTTTTTAGGAAATTCTTACCGCCATATAAATATGTATAATTTGCACTAGTAACTATTTATGTATATATGTACATATGTATTTTTTATGCTTAATATATACAAATAAAAGAAGAAAGTAAACACAACAACCACCGAGTAAATTTTTATTTGTGTCAATAATAAACGGTTAGCTGATTCAAGTCTACAGCAAGTTCACAAAATTAATTAAAAACCAAAGCATTGTTTATATTTGCTCAACAATGATTTTATTCAACTAACAATATTGTCTACCTTACCAACTATGCCCCTTGGTCACTATAACCAATTCTGGTAATTATAACTAAAGCTTTTTCTGAGTGTACCATGACCATCGCAATATCCTCTCTTTAGAAGTTGAGCAAACTTTTCGTCCTTTTCTTATCTATTTATGGCCATGGTAGCTTGGTTGTTCTACAAGCGCCCTCTTCTAGCCATGATCTGTTGGCCTCTTTGAATGTTATTTCTAAGTTCTAATTTGCAGGTTGCCATGGGTATCCCAATTATGCCTCTGTTTTCACTACACAAAAAAATAGGTATTTTATAAATGCTAAATGTTACACTAAAGTGCTTAAGTATTCAGCAAATGTCTAAATTCTACACGATTCAGAAATGCCAAAATGTCCAACGATACACAAAAAAATGGTGGAAAAGCTTTTCACTACACCCAGAAAAGGTATAATTGCCAAGATTTGGTTATAGTGACCAAGTAGCATAGTTGGATATGGCGAAATAAATATCTAGTGCGCGAAAGTCTGCAATTTACTTCAGACTTCTAGTTGGGACAAAAGTATATTTGTTAATGATTGCAAAACGACTATCTTGCCTGGACAATATTGTTGGTTGAATCAAATCATTGTTGAGCAAATATTAACAGTGCTTTGGTTCATACAAGTCTTCAAATAATTTTGTGAACTTATTGTGACCTGAATCAGCTAATTGTTTATTATTGGAAAAAATTTCAGTTCGGCACAAATAAAAATTTACTCGGTGGTTGTTGTGTTTACTTTCTTCTTTTATTTGTATATATTAAGCGTAAAAATACATACATATTTACATAAATAGTTACTAGTGTAAATAATACATATGTATACACTTAGAAAAAGGTTCAGTTATATTTACCAAGATTTGGTTATAGTGACCAAGTGGCAAAGTTGGATATGGCGAAATAAATATCTAGTTCACGAAAGTCTGCAATTTACTTGAGACTTCTAGTTGGGACAAATGTATATTTGATAATAATTACAAAAGGACTACCTTGAGTGGACAATATTGTTAGTTAAATAAAATCATTTTTGAGCAAATATAAACAATGCTTTGGTTGATACAAGTTTTCAATTAATTTTGTGAACTTGCTGTAGACTTGAATCAGCTAACCGTTTATTATGGGATAAAAAGTTTCAGCTTGACACAAATAAAAATTTACTCGATGGTTGTTGTGTTTACTTTCTTTTATTTGCATATATTAAGCATAAAAAATACATACATATTTACATAAATAGTTCTTAGTGTAAATAATACATATGTATATGTCGGTAAGAATTTCCTAAAAAGAAACAATGAAACAGGAATAGTCGTGCGAAAACCCAGGTCAATATCTGCTGGAAGTGCTGGTTTAAGTATACTGCTTTGCTTTTTCCTTGGCTAAATAGATACTTTCAAATTATAATTCACATGAGTTATATATCCACTGAGAAACCCCGGTTGGCATCAAAATGTATATTTTTAAATAGCTCACTGAGCGCTCTGTGACCACACGCGTGTTTCACCCATATACGAACAGCGGTAGCGGAGCAATGATTTCCACGCACAGTCTCATTGATTGAATCGTTTTTATGCAATGGTCGGCATACTAGACATTCAAACGATTCAATAAGTGGGACTGTGTGCATTACTCAGCTGGCGCTCTTCGTACGTGAAACACACATGTGCGCTCAGCATTCTTGAGGCGTGGCTCACAAGCATGAATATGTTCCGCTCTCAAACCAAATCGTGGCTTCCTCAACTAAGATTTGGTAACTCTGACTAAACCATGTGTTGTAAGAAAGCTTATCTGTATTAGCAGAGCTTAATGACATCCTTTTATGAACCATACGTTAAGTTGAATGGAATTTGTAGAAATATACTTCAAAAAAATATTTATTAGTATTTACCAAACCCTTCAACTAAATTAACGAATTGGTACAAGCTAGACGAATATTAAAAGCTTTAATATATTTAGTCATAATAACCAACCCATGGTAATAGTTCCCAATCCTTGGTAACAGTTCCCAAATATTGTCAAAATTCGGGAAACTAATTCTTTTTCTCAGTGTAGTTTTATAGTTATTAGGGAATGAACTGTATTTTAATTGAAAAATCCATCAAAGCCCTTAACCTCTTGTCGAACATACGAGTCAAATATTCTGTAAAAGATTCGCCGGTATCCGATGCTCCTTCTTGTGGCGGAACTTTAGCGCTCCCAGAAAATCTAGTGGCGATCGCATCATTTTAGTTGGCGTTGGCTTCTCCATTTTTATTTCTTACCAAAAACATTTAAATAAAGTTGTAATTTGGAGGGTTTATTTAAATGTTATTTTTACCCCGCTTGACAATACGAAAGGAATGAAAATCTGTAAAAGCAAAATGCTCTGAGAATGCTGAGAAAAAGGATTAGTTTCGACAACTAAAGATATTTAGTTCCCGAATTTTGACAATATTTGGGAACTGTGACTAAGGATTGGGAACTATTACCATGGGTTGGTAATTATAACTAAATATATTAAAGCTTCTAATATTCGTCTAGGTTGTGCCAAATCGTTAATTTAGTTGAAGGGTTTGGTAAATATTAATAAATATTTTTTTGAAGCATATTTCTACAAATTCTATTCAACTTAACGTATGGTTCATAAAAGGATGTCATTAAGCTCTGCTAATACATATAAGCTTTCTTTCAACACTTGGTTTAGTCATAATTACCAAATCTTAGTTGAGGCAAACACGATTTGGTTTGAGAGCGGAACATATTCAGGCTTGTGAGCTACCCCTAAATAATGCTCAGCGCTCTCTGAGCGCATGTATGTTTCACATACGAAGAGCGCCAGCTAAGCAATGCACACAGTCCCACTTATTGAATCGTTTGAATGCGCTAGTATGCCGACCATTGTATAAAAACGATTCAATGAATGAGACTGTATGCGTGGAACTCATTGCTCCGCTACCACTGTTCGTATATGGGTGAAACACGCGTGTGGTCATAGAGCGCTCAGTGAGCTATGGCATGTCGATCCCTGCGCTAGGTAGGGAAAGAAAAGTGTGTGATATGATATGCCCAGACTTGTTTGTCTCAGTTTCAGTTTTGCCATCGCCGCGAGTTGTTTCGGTGCGGGTATGGTTATTTAAAAATATAAATTTTGATGCCAACCGGGGTTTCTCAGTGGATATATAATTCATGTGAATATTATTTGAAAATATCTATTTAGCCACGGAAAAAGCAAAGCAGTATACTTAAACCAGCATTTCCAGCAGATATTGATCTGGGTTTTCGCACGACTGTTGCTGTTTCATCGTTTCTTTTTAGGAAATTCTTACCACCATATACATATGTATTATTTACAATAGTAACTATTTATGTAAATATGTATGTTTTTTATGCTTAATATATGCAAATAAAAGAAGAAAGTAAACACAACAACCATCGAGTAAATTTTTATTTGTGTCAAACTGAAACCTTTTTTCCAATAATACACGGTTAGCTGATTCACGTCTACAGCAAGTTCACAAAATTAATTGAAAACTTGTATCAACCAAAGCATTGTTTATATTTGCTCAACAATGATTTTATTCAACTAACAATATTGTCCACTCAAGGTAGTCGTTTTGTAATTATTAACAAATATACATTTGTCCCAACTAGAAGTCTCAAGTAAAGTGCAGAGTTTCGCAAACTAGATATTTATTTCGCCAAATCCAACTATGCCACTTGGGTCACTATATCCAAATCTTGGTAATTATAACTAAACCTTTTTCTGAGTGTAGAAAAAATGTTGCACATGTTTTAAAAGCAGATTTTGAATAAGATTTGCCGATTTGAAATTATTTAAATGTACGTTTGCGTACTTCATAATCCCTTTGTTATGTATCATAAATGAGGATGAATTTACAATATCCGAAATACTCCTTTTTAAGAAAAGCGAAGACGAGTTGGAGTTTTTGGATTTAAAAGAAGATAAGGCACTGGAAATTCCACATAAAGCTTTGCTGTTGCTTGGATTCCGGCAATAAGTACCAGATTTAAAATATCCGCTACTGAAAAAAGGCGCGTCCGTATATTTTCAATTTTTGGCGTATAACTGAGTGGCTGTAGTCCAGTGTGCGGAGGCCCAATGAAATTCGTAAAGTAAAAAGTACCGTTCACAATTAGTTGCATTCCCGTACCTGATAATTATTGAAAGTTATAAAAACGATCAGCTTTTTGTGTTCGCGTACGCAAAAAACTTGCAAAGTAAGGGAAATTGAGCGAGCAAAATGACATTTCATTTTGAGGGAAAGCTGCTAGTTTCTGCTGGAAAAATTTTCGCCAATTGCAATTTGCCAACAAGAAAACAGCTTATCAAAAACAGCTGGTTGGAATTTACGCAAATCCCTAAATTGAATTTGAGCTTGGATGTAAAAAATAGTAAAATGCGACTAATTAAAATTGTAAGTAAGTAATTATTCGTTTACGTCAGTGAACTGTGTCATGATAAGACTTTGGGATCTATGTTCTTGCGTTTTCAATTTTATACTTTTGAATGTAAATAAAATTTCTATCAGGTGTTCGTCAAACTTGCAAGTTTCTGAAAATTTTCTGTTCGTGTACTGTTTCGGATATTTTTCTCTTGTGAGAGAACAGATGACTTTTCGCCGGAATTTCGCTGTTGGACATATTTTACTGGAGATTTAAACAAACGTACCAATTGACAAACCAACATTTAACAGAACTGTTACGAACGGCTTTAACTAATGTAAAACCAGATTTTGAAAATTTGGCCAAAGGGATCTTTTGAATTTTGTGTAAGATCTATCTGACGTACATTAGAATAATAATAAAATTAATAATAAATTAATGTTTTAAAAATAAAATTTTTGTCGTTTTTTTGTGGCTCTTTGTAGCATTTAGAATTTACATGTGGCTCTTATCGGCCTCGGCCTTGCCTACCCGTGGTATATAGAATGCCCTTTACCCAAGGTAGGTTGGTAGTGAAAATGGGCGAAATCGGACCGTAACCACGCCCACTTCCTATATAACGGTAATTTTCAGAAATACGAAAATTGCAATATTTTAATAACTACTGAAGATTTTTCACTGAAAATTGATATTTGCAATGTTCAGGCGTAAAATAGGAATTAGAATTAGAAATTTTTACATGTATAATTACATGTGCATATCTCGGTAACCGCTCGACTAATTTCTCTCAAACTTGGCACGGTTGTTAAGCTTGGTACCACATACCAAACAGCTGAAAATCTTTAAAATCGGACAATAACCACGCCCTCATCCCATGTAACGGTTATTTAGAGAAATACGAAATCTTCGATAAATCAGTAAATATTATAGCTAATTTATTCAAAATTGATGTTTGCAATAATTCTTTAGCAAAAATACGTTTAAGATAAAATTTTGGAAAATGGGCGTGGCACCGCCTTCTATGACCGATCAATTTCTACCAAACTCGGAATGATTTTTGTACTTGCCACTTAAAAGCAAAACATTGAAAATTATTGATATCGGACTAAAATTACGCCCACTTTTCATATAACGGTGAATTTCAGAAATACTTGAAACTTCGATATTTCGGAATTTAAGGACGCTAATTTACTCAAAATTGATACAAACAACAATCCCTTGAAAAGAAGTAACATTATTATAGAATTTTGGAAAGTGGGTGTGATACTGCCCACATATAACTATATAAGTTTATGGAAGATGTTTGAAATAGGAATAAAGCCACCCCTGCTCACCACGTAGTGGTAGTTTTCGGAAAGGTGAAAAAAGCTATATTTAATAATTGCGCCGGGTATGTAACGTTCGTTTTTTTTTAACTTTATAATTAGCCTAATTATAAGTAACAAGAGTGCCAGTTACTGTCGAAATTCGACAGTTTTTCTAGTTTTAGAAGCCTTGGAGAGGATTTCTAACTTAACACGCAGCAAAACTTATACGGTACAAATTAACTAACCGGAAAATCTTCTGCTAAAACGTAACTAAATTTTTTTTTTATCTGAGAAGGTCTTTGGAGGACTTCGGCAGGACTTGGAATTGACCTGATACATTCAAGTTTATCGATAAATTTCAATGATTTGATACATATCGAAAGTTCGATGAATTTCAAGAACACTAAAATTCGATAACTCAACGAAATTCGTTAACTCGAATAAATTTTGATAATTATAAAGTTCGATGATTCGATAAATTTCAGTAACCTTTATGGCTGATTTTATTTCGATTCCTATCGGAAAATTTCAGCTCTGTTAAACTAATTCTTATGTATTTCTCATTGTCTCCATTTTCGCCTTTATCTCAATTTTCGCCTTTATCTTCACTTTTGCCTTTTTTGTTTTCATCGTTATCACTTGTTTCTTCATCTTCATATTTATCTTATCATCGAAACTACAAAAACTGTCCTCATCTACAGAAAATTACTTTCCAACGGTGTTTCTGGCTTTGAAATCGGTAACTTTACTTTGGTCTTCATCTTTGTTTTTATCTTTCACATCTTTGCTTATATCCTTTTCTTTTTCTATTCACGTAGATGAGATGAGGTGCGATGACGTGATAAGATGTGACGTGATTTTATGTGATGTGATAGATGTCATGTCATGTGTTGTCATATCCTCTGATGTCATGTCATATAAGTCATACCATATGATGTCATATCATGTGATGCCACGTCATGTAATTCCAGTGATGTCATAGATGTCATATCATGTGATGTCAAGTCATGTGATGTCATGCCATATAATGTGATGTCATATCATATAATGTCATGTCACGTGATATCGTGTGATGTGATATCATATTATGTGATGCAATATCATGTGATGTCTCTTCATATCATGTGATAAAATGTGATGTGATGTCATGTAATGTGATCACATTCCATGTTCCGATTAGTGTATCGACAACCCTGTTGATAACTGTGTTCGATAAAAATACCGATAACAATATCCATACACGTATAGAAAAATACAACGATTCGTAAAATACGATTAATTCAGCGATAAATATAACAATCATCAGTATCGATTATTGTACATATCGTAACAATATAAATGACTAAATCGATAACAAAATCAATTATTTAATCGATTATTATACCGATAACAATATCCATTATTGTATCGATAACTATACCGATTATTATATTGATTACACAGGTATCATACAAAGCGGTTATTTTCTAGAAACGTAGTCGATTCAAGTATATTATTTTTCGTAGCAATGATCGATTAATCTCTATCAGTAAGGATATCTGAGTATATCCTAACCAAAATGCGAAAACCTCGTCTTTTCTCATATTATCTATTTTTGAGGTTATGTAGCTACGCAGATTTTGCTATTCATAAAAAAGTAAACGTGGTATTTTAAAGTATAAGTCTTCCTCTTTTAAATGCCGTTGAGTTTGCTTAAATATCTTTATTTTTTACTGAGATATCGCATTTTGAAGTTTCCATGTTTGTGACTTTTACGATATTCGAAAATCCATTGAGATAACATGAGACGTGATACGGTCGATTACATTCACAAACATGGAGACTTCAAAATGCGATATCTCAGTAAAAAATAAAGATATTTAAGCAAACTCAACGGCATTTAAAAGAGGAAGACTTATACTTTAAAATACCACGTTTACTTTTTTATGAATAGCAAAATCTGCGTAGCTACATAACCTCAAAAATGGGCAAAAACAGCGTTTTTGCACTTTTAGGTTAGGATATCTCAAAATCCTGACGTGATAGAGCAATTTAAACCCCGGATTCGGATTCTACGCAAAAAATTACTTCGGAAATGACACTACACTTTTATAGAACATTCCGAAGCCATTTTTTTGCAGACCTGTGTTATTATATCGATTACAATAGCGGTTATTTAATTAATAACAGTATCGATAACAATATCGATTATTTTATCGATAGCAATATCGATTATTATATCGATAAGAATATCGAGTTTTATATCAATACCAATATCGATCTTCATCCTCATCCTTTTCTTCATATTTATTCTTTATTTTTGCATATTCCTCTTCACCTTTACCTTAAAGTGTTTAAATTTACTTTGATCTTCGTTTTTGCCATGCACCTCTAGGCATCTTTGTTTTTGTTTTTATTCTCAAACCGCTAAACCGCTGAGAACCATTTCCATGCGCATTATTCCCCTTGAATTTGACAATTTACTCCCAACCAACGAACTGCCGCTAAAGTTTCACTTCATAAATTCAAGAAATGTTCTTACCCCTTCAGTTACCCTTATTCTTATGTATCTGTCATTGTCTCCATTTTCGTCTTTATCTTCACTTCTGGCTTCTTTTTTTTACTTCATCGTTATCATTTATTTCTTCGTCTTCATATTTCAAAGCTTAATTTCAAATGTGTAGTGAAACAACAGGCGAAACATGTCAAATTGAACATGTTGCAGCAACATGTATACACAATTCGAAAATGTTTAAACGACGGTTTTGGCCGTAATTTTCAACCTTGAAATCGGTTCGGTAGAATCGCCAAACGAACGGAGACAAAATTTATGTTAGCGTATTAATATATAGATATACTTGTTGTGCTAGTGCTCTTTCAAATAAGTAAGTAAAATTTGTACAAATAAATTAAAATACAAACACTCGTGATACTTATATTCAAACGAAAAAGTTTTTATTTGAAGCACCTATATGAGACATTCTTTTCATATCGGACACCAAATTTGGTGTCACACTTTCGATTGGCAAAAAGTTGTGGAACAAATATTGTTAACGAAGCGATATTCTGTAGAAATTCGAAATCAAATCTGCGTTTCGCTAACTTTAGTCCGGCAATTTCCACGCCCATTTCATTTATTTTATTTTTAAAGAAACATCTTGCATCTAGGTATTCTATCGGAATGCGCAAGAAAATTTTACTTTTTGCAAAAACGCGATGCTTAAGACCTTATTAAATATATCTCAACATAAGTTTTCGAAAACAAATTACAAAAAATTGTTGATTCTCACAAAATAAACCATCTCATCATAAAGAAAACTATTTTAAAAATAGTTCTTGAGAACGCCTATTTTTTATAGAGAATTAAACAAGGATTACGATGGTATAATTTTAAACCCCTAATGTACTGGTCTTCACAATGCAAATCAACTTCAAAAAGTTAAACTGTTAATAGCTAAGTTAGTTTTAGGACAATCTTGACCACCTTTATGGAGGAATGATAAGCCCGTTTCCTTAGCTTTAAAACGACGTTAAGATGAAGTCTCTACGATGAGCATAACCCGAGATATAACGAATTGAAGTTGTACGTGATTAGTCAGAAACACGAAAAAATGCAAACTTTGACAGATCATATCTTCGAATAAAAAAGATATAAAAAAAATCCTCGAACACGTGTTAGTTTATTTCATCTATAGAACCCACAAAAAAATTTGAAGCGAATCGGAGACATGACACAATTTTTTTTACGAAATCCGTCCGACTTAAAAAAGAATGGCTAATATATAGCCAAAATGGCGTCTGCTATTTTAAACTAAAATTTTTTCCTCCGGATTCGGACAACGACACATTGGATCCGCCACTTTGAATTTAAAAAATCTAACATCAGATTTGAAATCAGCGACCTCGAAAACCCCTCTTTTATGTATTTTAAGTTTTTGATGAAAAGAAAAAAAGTTATAAAATTTGATCGTCATATTGAATCCACCATTATAAATTTCAAAAATCAGACATCAGATTCAAAATTAGCGACCTCAAAAACCCGCGTCATATACAGCTTGACGACGAATAACTGTTACCCAAGTTTTTTTGAGATATAAAAGGGTCCTTTATAGATTTAACGAAAAAGGTATTTTATTGTTAATTTTCCACAGATTTTACTTTAGTTGTATTAATTAGTTTTTAAATTTTAACCCGTATTTACATTTTCCAGCACTGTAAACTTTGAGAGAAAAGTTCATTTGGCACGCAGGTCTTCGTCAGTTTATATATTCCATATCTTCTGTAACCATAGGCTAATTTTCTCCATTTTGATTCCCTTATACTCTCCCTTTTGTCCCACATAAGGCCTCATACTCAAAAATCGAATAGACTCGGAACTGTTGGCTAGGACGGACATTCATTCGACCAACCCTATACAGTTTTTCCTTTTTTTGTCTTTTGACGTAGAATACGTCTACGTTTCGATATGGAGGCTATGCCCAAATGTTGTAGTTGTAATTTTTAGAGCTTCACGAAAACGCTTATTCCACGAGAACTAGTGAAGCGATTTCAAAGAAAAGTGTGCCGTTTCAAAGAAAAAATTCCAAACCTATCGACAGATACATTTATGTAAGTAACCGATTAGGTGTCTGTCGTAGAAACAACGGTAAATATTGGCTTATTTTGGGGTAAATTTTGAGCCATTAAAGTGCTCTAGCAACTTATGGTTGGCAGATATAACTTTCATTTTCGGGATATAGGTTCTTTGGAGCAGTAGAAATATTATCGTGTAAAATTTTTGTATAAATTAACAAATATCGAGCATTTAAAGGCAAACAATTGTTTTACTACCAAAATACTCGAAAACGGCTCGAATGATTTTGTTTTTGTTATCTTTAATCAAAAATTCAGGTATTTTCCTTTCGTTTGGTATATGGGAAGTATTGGTTGATATCTTCTAAGTATGTTTATTTTATTCAAATATATGGGCATAAATGCTTTTCAATACAAAATCACTTCGGCATCAATTTGCAAACACGTGCATGTGTAAAAACAGTTATGTGCTGGCAGAGTCAAAAGGATACCAAAAACAGATTGCGCAAGTGAGCGGAAATATGTATAAGCGGATCGCAGCATATTTTGTACCCATGTACCTACATACATATTAAAGCACTGCAAATATACCAGCAGAAATACTCTACAATGTTACTCAACAGCGCTCTGCTACATAAAACACTGTTCCGCTTTTCCAGAGTACTTGAGTATGTTGATTGCATTCAGTAGTATTTGAAAACTTACTGAAGTTTTATCTTTTAAAATGTTAGCATTTAACATAATGTTAAGAAAAGACATATATTTTCTTTTTATTCCAATATATACTTAAAATATTGTTTTACATTTCTCGCTGGACGCTTCAATGTTTGCAAAAAGGTTCGAATCTTTCATACATATGCATGATTAATTTACATACATATTATGTAAATTTTTTAAATAACAAAAAATTTGTGTCCATTTTCCCGCGACCTGTCTTTGTGAGCAGTTTTTATTGTCAAATTAGGGGTATTCTCCAAATCTTGCAAAGCCATTGCACGTAGCACGGATTGCACGGATTGCATAAATTGCAAACACACAACAAGAAAATTCATGGGAAACAACATTTCCTATCGCTGCAAAATATGCAACGTCGAAACCCATGTATATATTTTGCAAAATAGCATAGCAAGATAATAGCGACCCTGTGCTAGTTGTTTTGTTGTTGGAATTTCTCACATTTCTCACATATTTCTCTCATTCCTCTCATCTCGCTCACTTAATTTTTTTTTTGCTGTCTCTTGTTATTGTATTTGATACATAATTTCGCTGCTTGCTCCCCATGCATGCTACCTCTTTGCAATGGGGTGTTCTCGTACTCTTCGAAATTTGGAATAGTATTTTTGCATTTCGTGCAATCCGTGCATCGTGCAAGACTTCGAGAATACCCCTATTGATATTTTCATTTCCCAATACCAGGCGCTCATACATGTGAAGTAATAAGTTTTCTATTTCTAAGCAGAAAATTGTTTGTATAAATTTTTAAATTTCCATAATTCTACTTTATGAATTTCCAAAGGCTTCTACAAACCACAGTATACAGTAATCCAGATAGGCAAAACAAAAAATGTAGATATGCTTATTTGACAATTTATTTGAATGTATTGGTTGATATTTTTTCACAGTTGTCGTTTTCTTTAACCCAAATGAAATCCAATTTCAATATTTTCTTATAGTGGAAAATATTTTCAAGTCACATAAAATAAAACAACGAGAAAAACAAAATTCCGAGCAAATCAGGCTTGCAGCGTAAGCGATTATAACCGGATGCAGTTCCTACATAAGTCATATCTGGTTTCAAACACAACTTTGAGTGAATAATGGTGGGCTGATTTTGGAAAATGGACCCATAAATTAGGGGGTAAAACAATTATTACTTAGCTTAAAGGTAGAACTCTCTAATTTTCAAATATACCACTCTTATAGTGGAGACCTCCAAAGTTTTTATGAAATATGTACCCAAAGTTATATATCGACGCTCGAACTAATGCAGGTAAGGTTTATGCAGATAAGCAAGGCCGTTTTTTCAACGGTATAAAATGTATATACACATATTCTTACATACATATTTATCAAAATATTCAGAATGACGAAATGAATTGGTTCAGTCCTGTCTGTTTGTAAACACGCCAACTCGAACAAAATTTAGATATTTTAACGAAAGTAGGTGCCGAAGCTGCCTTTGGTATAACGTAGGTTAGTATTAAATTTTGGTGAAATCTGTCTATAACCACGACCACCTCCCATGTAGTAATCAACAATATTTTTGTTTTATTGTTTTTTTTTAATGAATTTCGCTGTTAAAATTTACATTTCAAATATATCAACAAACATTTAGGGGTACTTTTGCACCAGTCATTGCCTATGGGTTAATGACAAAATAATCCTATACATGTACAATATCTCATGTATTCATTTTCAAATAAGCATATTGTCAATGGCTGGTTTATTGTATACTGTGCTACAAACGAATTCAAAACTTCTAAAGCTTGCTACTTCATATGTATGTGCGCCTGGTATTGATAAATGAAATTATCGTATTGTACAAATAAAAATTGGTTCTTTGTATAAGATGCTTCTTTATAAAATATGTATGCTGTTGGCTAAATATTCGGAGCGCCCTACATTGTTTCTCCATATTTGCTATTTAATATAAGAGTCAGCTCTAACATTAACATTATGTAGCATTAAACGAAAACTTCCAAAAATACTCAAAAAATACTTGTGAAGGAACATATTTTCTGTGGAAGTTTAACAGCATGGTACTGCTGATTTATGTTCCTCTTTATTTCGGAACATAATTTGTTTGAGTACTTTTTTTTATGTATACAGCGCTCAATACCTTCAATTCTCTTCCTTCCATGCCCTCTTTGATAGAATATGAATAGTTTACATATTTGAAAAAAACTTCACAGTGAAGCAAACTGAATTCCGATGCAGACCTTTAATACATATGTGTATACATACATATTAGTTGAGTTCCCCAACTTTTCTGGGTTAAAACCTGTAAAAGTGTCAAAAAGCAAAAGAAGCCAGCGAACCGAGTACGGGAACGCTTTCTGGTAAACTCCTGTAAATTCTTGCAATTTCTTACGAGTTAGGGAGCGCAACTATTATAGATATGTACATTGTACATCCATATATGAGTAGTCCACTTGCAAACAGCGTTATGTGATATTATAATAATAAGCCATAAATTAAAAAAAAAAACGTCTACAACAACAAGTAAAATCCAAATTTTATCTTTTTTTATTATCTGAAAATTTGGATAAATAAGAGCCTAATAACATTAAATAAATAGGCAATCATGTTTCCTTTACACCCCTTTTACGGCTAAACTGTACTTCTAAGGTATAAACAATTATATATCATTAGAAAGGTATTTTGACGCTGATGTGCAGGCAATTTTTAAAATTTCAAATTAGTTTAAAATAGAGCGAAAAAATCAATTCAAAAGTCACACCAATACCAATGCCATACATGTACATGGTTGGGGCGGAAATGCCTCCTAAATGTATGCTTTAATATTGATAGTGAATTAAAGAAACGTGCTAAGCAGCAGTTTAGGAATAAGATGTATGTATGTATGTACATGAATAGATTAGCCTCAAACAAGGATGAAGATAATTTTGAGTATGAAGAAGAAGAAAGGGATAAATACAGAAATTAAAATAAAAGTAAAGAAACCTAAATATAAAGACAAAGAGGAAGGAAAATTTAAATACCTAACCTAATAACAATGGTGGGGGTGAATATGTAAATGAAGAAAAGAATGGACATATTTAGATCAGGATAAAGGAAAGGATAAAGATGAAGACCAAGACGAGGAAGAAGATGAAGATGAATATGAAGATAAGGATAAAGATAACTTATCTTAACTTAACCCCTTAACTTAACTTAACTCACCTCAACTCATCTCACCTCCGCTTAAAAACTTACTCCACCTGAGTTCGCTACACATTAATTCACCACACCTTAACTCCCCAAACCTAAATCCACCACTACTTCACTCCCCACACCTAAATTCACCACACCTAAATCCACCACACCTTAATTCACCACACCTTAACTCACCACACCCCAACTTTCTCACATCTTAACTCACCACACCTTAATTCACCACACCTTAACTTTCTCACCACACCTTAATTCACCACACCTCAACTCACCACAACTAAATTCACCACACCTCTTAAG
>NW_016157645.1:32740-42728 GCF_001687245.7 Rhagoletis zephyria | reverse complement strand
GTACATGGTTGGGGCGGAAATGCCTCCTAAATGTATGCTTTAATATTGATAGTGAATTAAAGAAACGTGCTAAGCAGCAGTTTAGGAATAAGATGTATGTATGTATGTACATGAATAGATTAGCCTCAAACAAGGATGAAGATAATTTTGAGTATGAAGAAGAAGAAAGGGATAAATACAGAAATTAAAATAAAAGTAAAGAAACCTAAATATAAAGACAAAGAGGAAGGAAAATTTAAATACCTAACCTAATAACAATGGTGGGGGTGAATATGTAAATGAAGAAAAGAATGGACATATTTAGATCAGGATAAAGGAAAGGATAAAGATGAAGACCAAGACGAGGAAGAAGATGAAGATGAATATGAAGATAAGGATAAAGATAACTTATCTTAACTTAACCCCTTAACTTAACTTAACTCACCTCAACTCATCTCACCTCCGCTTAAAAACTTACTCCACCTGAGTTCGCTACACATTAATTCACCACACCTTAACTCCCCAAACCTAAATCCACCACTACTTCACTCCCCACACCTAAATTCACCACACCTAAATCCACCACACCTTAATTCACCACACCTTAACTCACCACACCCCAACTTTCTCACATCTTAACTCACCACACCTTAATTCACCACACCTTAACTTTCTCACCACACCTTAATTCACCACACCTCAACTCACCACAACTAAATTCACCACACCTCTTAAGACCACCACACCTGAATTCATAACACCGTAACTCCCACACCCAATTCCACCACACTGCAACTCACCACACCCAATTTCAACACATGACATGATATCACTAAAGAAACAATATAAAGAAAAAGAGGAAGGAAAATTTAACTACCTAACCTAATAACAATGGTGGGGGTAAATACGTAAATGGAGAAAAGAATGAAGATATAGATCAGGAGAAAGGAAAAGATAAATATGAAGACGAAGGTGAATATGAAGATGAAGATAAACAGGAAGATGAAGATGAAGATGAAGATGAATATGAACCTGAACATGAACATGAACATGAAAATGAACATGAACATGAACTTGAATATGAACATGAACATGAAGGTGTAGGTAAAAATAAACATAAACATAAACATTAAAAGCGATAGAGACAAAGATAGAGAGGAAGAAAGTGATAGGGATAAGAAGGAAATACAACTGAAGAATGTGCGATGTTATATTGTGATGTGTTATGCTACATATGTTATGTTATTGAATCTAATGCTATTCTATGTTATGTTATGCTAAGTACTAAGCTAAACTCCCCTCCACTTAACCCATTCCAACAAATTTTATTTCAGCTCAACTCAACTCACATAAACTATCCTTAATTTTAGCGGTTGAATTTCAACCGCTGGGCGAACACTAGTAACATTAAAAAACAAAATCGCAGTATGGTAGCTTTTGCAAATTTTATATATAAAAAATTAATATAGTGAGTTTTGAAACCATAACTTTTACATAGTTAACTTTTTTTTTGCTTTTCTCGTTCTCTCTTCCATGAAGATTGGTCTACTTCTTTTTAACGACGTCTTCCACTAGGCACCGAAACTACCACTAAGTTCATCAGCAAATCGAGACTTTTGAACTTGTATAAATACGTACAACAAGTATTATAGCGACTTTTGAAAGTGTATATATACATACAGTAAGTATTATAGCGACTTTTGCTAGAGTGGCTAACATTTGATGTTTTTTGTTTCAGAATATATAAGGATTTTGCACTGTATTGTTAGTGGACACGAAACTACTTTAAATACTGGTACCTTAACCACCAAAAACTAAAAATCGAAAAAAATTATACATAGAGCACTTCGCAAGTGGACTACTCATATACATATGTATACATAATACGCGAAAGATTTTTTGTCATATCATCAGATCTGTAATGTTAGTTCGATTTCATGATTCAATAATAAAAGGTTTTGTAAGAAAAACTTTCTCTCGCTCTAATTTTATCAATGAGACTCCCACCCTACTCCCAAAAACAAAAACAGTGATATTTCTTTTCCAAATTTCTTTGCAGATTTTAAGAACATTTTTAATTTTTAGTTGTGAAATTTTTACTTTTTAAATTTGAAGAAATGTTTGTTCATCATTCGTTGGCGACAACAAGACTAAATGGGTGGACTACCGAAATTTAATGTAGGCTAAAGAGACGAAATTCCCTTAAATGCCGAAATGTATTTGTCGATGTTCATGGAGACCTATTGATTCTGCCAAGGCTCTGTAAAGTAATCCTCGCAAAGGTTCTGGTAAATGAGTCAACGAAGATATTTAGGTATTGACCTACACAATACTGCAGTAGAATTCTGACAATCGCTACGCCAAATTTCCATCGCTAAAATTCTCTAAATTAACGCCATGGGGCCTAAAAGTACGCAATATGGAAAAGTAACAGAAGCGAAGTGTAATCAGGCAAATCTGGCAGTATGAGGGGCGTGTAACCAAACGTTGCATGTTGTTAAGCGCGTCTGCTATTCTTTTGGAGACCTTTAGTGATCAAAATCAGCGTCTCCGGAAGAGACTTTGACGCAATATAATATTAGCAAACCGCGTCCATGGGGGCAAAATCGTAAAACAAGACAGCTCGGTTTGGTTAATGGCGCGATATAATTGCACACTTACGGCAGTCCTCATTTGACGATGTAGATCACGTTCCCTGTCTCAGTCGTTCAGTAGCTGCGTGTCCTTTTTATTCTTCGTGTCGTCCGGCACGAACCGCAAATCGCGACTGTGTAAGCCAAGGCGTATTTAACAAGGTGGTGTTAGCCGTATATAAGTAAAAAATTACACTAACAAATTATATGAAGATATTCATACTGTCATTAGTATGAGTTACAACAAACACATCATTTTGACGTAATGCCCTCCGCGGCGAAAAACTCAGCTGTCGCCCCAACATCACCTTGTTAAATACACCTTGGTGTAAGCCAATGTTTAATATTCTGACGGCGGCATAATCTCCCCAGAACACTAAAAATGCAATATCAAAGAATTCGAATTACCATATTCGAAGCAATCGAGCCATAAACACGAAAGAAACGTAAGCTCCAAATGTTTTTATTTGGCGTTTTTTAATCAAAATTCCATAATTTTTCCACAAACAAATAGATTCTTCATATCTATCTAATGTAAATGGTACCGCAAAGAATTTACAAGGCAGACAAACAATAAAAAAATAGCAATAAGGGGACCATCCATTCTTGAGTTATGCGCCGTCTGACGTACGCAACTTTGGTATATTCATAGCAAAATTTATTTTTAATAACAATCAGGGGTTATTTTCGATGTAAATAAGCTGGTTTAAATTAAATAATTAAATCAAATTCGTTTTTGTATAAAAATACCACGATGCACCATTATCCACGCCTTTTTGTAGAATTTCGCTACCACTTAGGAAGTTTGATTGAATTCTTCCCCTTTTTCTCCTGCTTCCAAAAACCATCCCTGTGGGTGGGAGTGTCAAATTTTAGAAAATAGCTACTTACAAAACCTTTAATAATTGAATCATGGTTCGATTTTACAAAATGAGACGTGCAATAGCTTATTTTATCAAAAAGAGTTGCCACCTGAAAAAAAATTAAATTCAAATTATTTTTAAGTTAAATTAATTATTGCACTATGAGTATCGATCGAAATTGTTTTGAAAAAGGCTTTATTTCTTAATTACACATATGTAGGAGGGTTGCCACCTGTTTCAAAAAGCAAGCTCGACTTAAATGAAGGCAGCAAATTTAAATGTATATCCTGATGTGGTGTCAGGCGAAAAAGGTTGTGGTTTGAAAATATTTTGAATATGGTTGCCGCCTGTTTTAAAATTAGAATTTAGAAAAAGTATGCATGAGTTAAATGAAATATTAAAATATTACGTGAAACGAAGGTGGTGAGATATCCTTAGTTTAACTATTTAGATTATTAATTAGGGTTGCCACATGGTAAAAACGTAAACTCAAATTATTTAATAAGTTAAAGCAATTATTAAAAATATGGGTATCAAATGAAATGGGTTTAAAAAGTCTTTATTCCTGAACTTTAGGAGCGTTGTCACGTATTTAAAAAATCAAATTTAACTTAATTCATCAGGCAGATGAAATATTTACATATGTAGGTATCAAAATATCAGACGCTCGAGGTTTCTTTATTTCTTAACTATATTTAGAAGAGTTGTCAGCTGTTTCAGAAGTCTTAGCCAACTTATGCACAAATCCGAAGACGAAGATAATGCGAAGACGAGCATGAACTCGAAGAAGAATACTAAAACGAGAACCCAGGCTAATAATAAAAACCAATACAAATTTCTGCAATATGAAAGGAAATAAAAATGAATCGAAATAATGATACACGTCATGGCATATATCTATTTATAAGCTGATGATACATATGATTGAAGTTCATGTGGATCTGTTTCTCTATTGCTAAGTATTAATATTTGCAATTCATATTGATTTATGAAACTCAATTCAATACNTAACTTGAATGTCATCTTAATAATATCACGTAATCTACGTTTAAGTTTAGCGGACACAGCCTGCAGGTCAAGACGAAGGCGCTGGACTGAACCTTTTTTATACAAATGCCTAAGAAAAAATACACCTGAAAAAGACTTGCGTGCCAAATGTAAATAAGGATTAAAATTTAAAAACTAATCAATACAGTTTAAGTAAAATCTGTGGAAAATTAACAATAAAATACTTTTTTCGCAAAATCTATAAAGGACTCTTTTATTTCTCAAAAAAAATCTGGGTAACAGTTATTCGTCGCTACGCTGTATACGTTTTTGGTGAAAAGGAAAGAAATTGTAAGATTTGGTCGACATATTGGATCCGCCATTTTAAAGTCCAAAAATCTGACATCATATTCGAAATCAGCGACCTCAAAAACCCCCAAAAACAAAGTTTCAAGTCAATTTGGTTACTTCTCGACTTTTTGCCAGCAAATAGCAATCGTCAGACCATAAAGCACTGTTAAGAAAAAACCTTTTTCCATATTTTTTTGCGATGTTGCTTTAACTAGGGCTTGAACCCAGACCCTGCGAAGTGGTACCGTGCACTGTTAACCACTACACTACAGCGGCCGCCGTAGTAAGACATAGATTTGCAAAAAATTGAACCCCTGGTGGCGCTGATGTCAAAGTAAAAAGTATATTCGACATAAAATGCATGTTTCCTTCCCGTTAAAATTATTTCGAGGACAATATTAACGAAACTTTTTCAATGGTAATTTTAGTACCGTAACATCACGCCACACAGTGGGAGAAGTCACGAAAATGCTGGCCATATATGTAAAGTAAAAATTAACCTAGAGGCTTCAAATTTAGAACACAAGCTTCTTTAGTACATACATACATACAAAGTATAATGTTCCATAACGCCGAACTACGAAATGTTGACAATGTATACTTTTCCAAAACGCANTAGAAACACCACAGCACAACAACATAACAACACAATAGACCACACCGCAACCGCGACAGACNAAGTATAATGTTCCATAACGCCGAACTACGAAATGTTGACAATGTATACTTTTCCAAAACGCATCCGAAAAGTTATCGAAACACATGGCTAGAGCAATCAGCGCATCAGAAACAAAGTTGATGCTTCGTTTGTTATTGGTTACCATTGGTGTTTTTAAAAATGGAAAGTTCAGAAAGATTGTACATTGCTACATTCAACATTTAAAATATGCAATGTGTATGGTTGCAATGTGTCGCAACTCTACATATACAAACAATTTGAATACCGCAGTATACCAGTTTTCAACCATTGTATTGATACGTTTTGGAAGGCAGCCAATATTANGAAGTCTTAGCCAACTTATACAAAAATCCGAAGACGAAGATAATGCGAAGACGAGCATGAACTCGAAGAANATGGAAAGTTCAGAAAGATTGTACATTGCTACATTCAACATTTAAAATATGCAATGTGTATGGTTGCAATGTGTCGCAACTCTACATATACAAACAATTTGAATACCGCAGTATACCAGTTTTCAACCATTGTATTGATACGTTTTGGAAGGCAGCCAATATTAGTAAAAGGTGTTAATATAAACAAAATCCACCCACAAGAGCGCCCACTTCCCATATAGCGGAATTTTTTGAAAACTCAAAGTGTTATAATTGGGAAGCTCTAGCAAAGAAACAAAAAGTGATAGAACCTTCCATTTAGGCTTAAATTAAAGCTAGAACTCTCGACTACTGTCCCTGAAAATACTATCCCTGCATCTTGACCAATAGAACAATTTTTTCCAATATTTTTTTTATTGTTCAATAAATATTTTAGCTGTTTTTGATAGACGTTTNTAACTTGAATGTCATCTTAATAATATCTCGTATTCTACGTTTAAGTTTAGCGGCTGTGACTCCGACACAGCCTGCAGGNATTGACTATAATTGACCATCAAGTTAAGGTGCAGGGATGGCATTTTTGGGGACAGTAGTCTAGAGTTATAGTTTTAATTTAAGCCTACGTGAAAGACTTTATCACGTTTTCTTTCTTTGCTAGAACTCTTCAAATATTGGAAAAAATCTAATTTTTTAACACTTTGACCTGCACCCTCATTGCGAGAGTCGTGTCGAATGCAAGTCGTTTTTCGAGAGTCTAAAATTTCCATTCGACTAGTGTATTAAAACGGAAAAATTTGGCAGCACTGTATAGTTTTCGACGATTTGCGTCGTTTACTTACTTCAGCACGACAGTAGACAATGTCGATGCATTCCCACGACAGCCGGTTCTACGTACCGTAGTGACTCGGGTTTTACCCAACCAAGGGCTGTTGTTTCGGCGATCTAACCCCGTTTAGGTCGGCGAAGTATCTCAGAATTCGTTCGTCCATAGGGCTGCATTCGCTACGTTTTCTTCTACTCAGGGGTGGCATCGAGTCAAACCCAGGGCCAGAAACCTACACCTGCTGTGTATGCCAGATACGACTACACCACAACTCCACCTCAGTCAAGTACAATGCTTGCGAGGGGTGGAGTCACCTCAGAGTCTGCTCAGGACTACGGACACATCGGCAGTGGACCACGTCGTTTGTGGCCCCCTGCTGCTCAAACAGAGCAGCCTCCACGGCTAACCCCAGTCCACCTGAGCAGTCCCATAGAAACACCACAGCACAACAACATAACAACACAATAGACCACACCGCAACCGCGACAGACCACAGAACACACACAACCGCACCACCACCCACACGCCGCCGCCAACAACTCCTGGTTCCCCCTACAATCTGCACGGTATGTCAGACCAGGATATTCCGTAATGTGACATCAGTCAAGTGCAACACCTGCCTCGGCTGGTCCCACTTTAGGGCATGTTCAGGTCTGCGCACCACGCGAGATTGGACGAGGAACTTCGGGGGCCCGTGTTGCGCAGCACGGCCGCAAACCTCACCCGCGACGCCACCCACCACCAGAAGTCTTAGCCAACTTATGCACAAATCCGAAGACGAAGATAATGCGAAGACGAGCATGAACTCGAAGAAGAATACTAAAACGAGGACCCAGGCTAATAATAAAAACCAATACAAATTTCTGCAATATGAAAGGAAATAAAAATGAATCGAAATAATAATACACGTCATGGCATATATCTATTTATAAGCTGATGATACATATGATTGAAGTTCATGTGGATCTGTTTCTCTATTGCTAAGTATTAATATTTGCAATTCATATTGATTTATGAAACTCAATTCAATACAATAAAAACAAATATTTAAGGTACCGTTTTTAACTTGAATGTCATCTTAATAATATCTCGTATTCTACGTTTAAGTTTAGCGGCTGTGACTCCGACACAGCCTGCAGGTCAAGACGAAGGCGCTGGACTGAACTTTTTTTATACAAATGCCTAAGAAAAAATACACCTGAAAAAGACTTGCGTGCCAAATGTAAATAAGGATTAAAATTTAAAAACTAATCAATACAGTTTAAATAAAATCTGTGGAAAATTAACAATAAAATACTTTTTTCGCAAAATCTATAAAGGACTCTTTTATTTCTCAAAAAAAATCGACGATTCGACATTCTGCACAATGAACGACGACGCACCCACTAGGATTATGGGCAGCTGCTGCAGCTCGCCAAACATTACAATAGTCAGCGCTGGTTTGATAAACAGCATATCATGGCGACCTATGCTGACTTTGGCATCAGACCATCTGCCCATAGTCATCTCGATCGATAAACCAACCGACTTTGCTTCCGCGGAGCATCGAACATATATCAACTTCTCCAAAGCTGATTGGAAAGGCTTCGCGGAATTTACTGAAAACACTTTCGCTGCTCTCCCCACACCAACCGACGTCCACCTCGGTGAACGTAAGTTCCGCAGGGCTTTCACTGCTGCTCCAGCCCGCTTCGCACCGGCAGGATGCATCACGGACCCACGTCCAAATTTCCGTGACAGCCTTCGTCAGGCCGATCCCGGAGATCCCCGTATCAGGGATCTCAACGCGGAGATGCGGCAACTAGTGAACGTACATAAGCGGAAGAAGTGGGAAGAACATCTGAAGACCTGTAACTTCACCTGTGGTGTGAGTAAGCTTTGGTCAACCGTAAGGTCACTGTCCAATCCGACGAAGCACGACGACAGAGTCGAAATTTCTTTCGGCGACCATGCCTCGTCGGACCCGGAGCGATGCGCGAGCTACTTTAGCCGGCAGTTCAAACTGCATCCTCCGGTAGACAAAACCAAGCGTCGAGTGACCAGAAGGCTGCAACTGCCAACAAATTGTGCCCCCCTTGCTTTCACTTGCGGTGAAGTTCAGGTGGCCATCGGGAAGGCGAAAGCCTCCAAAGCCAAAAATTTTGGTCCTGCGGGAGTAGCGTACCTAACGGAGGTCCTCAATTTGTCTATTGCCACTCTCATCATCCCAGATATATGGAAGGTGGGGAGAGTGGTCCCACTGCTCAAACCGGGGAAACCTTCCGACAAAGGAGATTCGTATCGACCGATAACACTCCTTTCCCCGGTAGCGAAGACACTTGAGGCCCTGCTGCTCCCGTATTTCACGAACCACCTGACCCCAGCGAGGCATCAGCATGGTTTCCGTAAAGTGCACAAAACCACAACAGCAGTTAACGCCATAAACACTCAGATAACTCGTGGCCTTAACCGTAACCGTCCCTGGGAGAGAACGATTCTAGTAGCGTTGGACCTGTCAAAGGCTTTTGAGACTGTCAGCCATTCCACGCTATTAGAAGATATAGAGGCCTCCTCTCTCCCACAGAGGCTCAAACGGTGGTCGCTAAATTATCTGAGTGGTGGACACTCGTCGGTAATGTTTAGAGACAAATCGAGCAAACTTAGGAAAATCAAACACGGTGTTCCACAGGGTGGTGTCCTTTCCCCGCTCCCTCAACCACCAGAGGGAGTCTCGATTGTCTCTTACGCCGACGATTGCTCGACCATGGCGACTGGGAATGGAATTGATGACCTGTGTTCGAAAGTAAACGGCTATCTCTCCGAACTTTCTCGCTTCTTCACTGCAAAGTGTCTAGCCCTCTCCCCTACGAAATCCTCCGCGACCCTGTTCACAACCTGGACGAAGGAGGTCAGGCTACCGCTGGGGATTCACGTCGATGACACACCAATTCCGACGGTGAATAACCCCAAAATACTCGGAGTAACATTCGACAGCCTGCTCTCCTTCTCTGCGCACTCAACCGCTATTGTCAAAAAAGTACAGAGCCGCAACAAAGTCCTCAAGTCGCTACCCGGCAGTTCCTGGGGCAAAGACAAAGAAACGTTGCTGGCAACATACAAGGCAATAGGCCTGCAGGTTTTAAACTACGCAGCACCAGTGTGGTCGCCGGGGACTAGTAGGACGCAGTGGACGAAGCTACAGACTGCACAGAACACCGCACTCAGGACAGCGACCGGATACCTCCTGATGTCATCCGAACATAACCCCCCTGACGAGGCGAAAATGCTCCCAATTAGGGAGCATAACATAATGCTCTGCA
>NW_016157645.1:31950-32551 GCF_001687245.7 Rhagoletis zephyria | reverse complement strand
GACGAAGTCCAGAGGTTCATTAAGCAGCCTCTGGACCCGTCAGCATACCGAGAGGCTCTGAACGGCATTCACAGGGACTCAGTATCGAGTTATGTAGACTCTAGACCTGTGAATGCCGTTCTAGGCACACTCACACAAACACCGGACATTGACGCGACGGATCTCCATCTGCCTCGGGAAACAAGAACAACAATAGCCCAACTTCGCTCTGGCTACTGCAGCAGGTTAAGCTCATGAGGATGTGCCAAATGAGTGTCCGGCATGCGGAGATACCCCTCACGACTCGAAACATCTCTTTGCATGCCCGGAAAGCCCGACAACCCTAACGACGTTGTCCCTGTGGACCGACCCCGTAGAGGCTGCACGCTTCTTGGGGCTGCCGTTAGTGGAACTCGACGACAACGACTGGGATATCAACCGATCTGGGCGGGGTTGTTGTAGCCGCTACAACAACAACAACAATGTCAATGTTGTCGCGCCGTACAATTTAGCCTAATTTACGACTTACGCAATGAGGCTGCTCGTTTTTCTTAAAATCTGGACCTGGTGGAAACTTTATACTTACGGATTCGCAATCAGCCAGAAAAATTCTATCAAAAAC
>NW_016157645.1:13272-31925 GCF_001687245.7 Rhagoletis zephyria | reverse complement strand
AACGTTGCTGGCAACATACAAGGCAATAGGCCGGCCGGTTTTAAACTACGCAGCACCAGTGTGGTCGCCGGGGACTAGTAGGACGCAGTGGATGAAGCTACAGATTGCACAGAACACCGCACTCAGGACTGCGACCGGATGCCTCCTGATGTCACCCGAACACCACCCCCCTGACGAGGCGAAAATGCTCCCAATTAGGGAGCATAACATAATGCTCTGCATGCAGTTTCTGGTTAGGAGCCACAGATGCGGCCACCCAAACAGACAGCTGCTTGCAGAGGAGCCCTCGCCTAGACACGTCAGGAGGCTTCTATATGAACTGACAGACGAAGTCCAGAGGTTCATTAAGCAGCCTCTGGACCCGTCAGCATACCGAGAGGCTCTGAACGGCATTCACAGGGACTCAGTATCGAGTTATGTAGACTCTAGACCTGTGAATGCCGTTCTAGTCACACAAACACCGGACATTGACGCGACGGATCTCCATCTGCCTCGGGAAACAAGAACAACAATAGCCCAACTTCGCTCTGGCTACTGCAGCAGGTTAAGCTCATGAGGATGTGCCAAATGAGTGTCCGGCATGCGGAGATACCCCTCACGACTCGAAACATCTCTTTGCATGCCCGGAAAGCCCGACAACCCTAACGACGTTGTCCCTGTGGACCGACCCCGTAGAGGCTGCACGCTTCTTGGGGCTGCCGTTAGTGGAACTCGACGACAACGACTGAGATATCAACCGATCTGGGCGGGGTTGTTGTAGCCGCTACAACAACAACAACAATGTCAATGTTGTCGCGCCGTACAATTTAGCCTAATTTACGACTTACGCAATGAGGCTGCTCGTTTTTCTTAAAATCTGGACCTGGTGGAAACTTTATACTTACGGATTCGCAATCAGCCAGAAAAATTCTATCAAAAACAGCTTTAATATTTACCGCACTAAAATCAGTGTTGCCCTGTGTAAGCTTTCCACACAACACTGTTATTATTTTATTGCGCTATTCAATCGTAAATTACAACAAAACTTGGACGAATCTGGTTACTTTCGTTTTGAATTCTTGAATTACGCTGTTTTTACTTTCAAAGTGCAGAATAGCCCGATCTCCCGCGATCACAACTTTTTCAACAATCAAATAAAAAAATATAAGAATATTCCTATATATAGAATATTCTTATATTTTTTAATACAGGTTTTACAATTAACTTTAAGATATATTGTTTCGTTCATTTCAAAGAAAAAATAAAAATTTCCAAAACACGGCAAAAGTTTTCAAGTTTTTGCAATCTTGCAACAAAGTTTACACAGTGTACTGTTCGACTACAAAACTCGGTGCTGCCTGAATATCATTAAAAAATATTAATCTTGGTAAATTCGGGGCCCACTTGAGGAAGCCTGAACCATTTACAGTATATTTTGCTTTGCTGCCTCTATGCTTAAGTGCACATTTAAGATACCTACCCCAAAATGCGCATCAAAAGCATTATTTTTAACATTTATAAGGAAACTGCTGCGATAGATGCATTCAACATACCTGCACATTGGCGATACCTGCTTTAAAAATTGCGCGACTAGTATCAATTATCAACGAAAGTATTACGTTTACCTGCACTGGCCCTACAATTACCTAATTTTACAACCTTTTATTTAGTTTGATCATCTCGCAGAACAACGAAAATGGCTATCAATTTATGTAGTTATATAGATAATTAGATAACATTCGGTAAAAATTTCGCTTGCAGTAATTTCTACATGGTAAGTGCTCCGCCAATATTTGGTTTCATAGGGATTCGGATACCTTCCTCATTGAAGTAGTAAAGAAAATTCGCTTAAGTGCCTTTTTCGGTTACGTGCACAAGTTTTCCGTGCAAAGAAGGATGTGCAGCTAAGCAAAATATACTGTACTTGTGTCAAACATTTTAGTATAATGACTTAGATTATTTTAGATACCGTCAGAAATGAATTCTATCTCGCACAAAATATGCCTTAATCACTATTTTAAAATCAAATTTCCGAAGCACAATTTTAGAGCCAATGAGAAAAGCAGCACAAACTTTAATAAGAATAGCAAGATCATACTGCTCTAGTGAAGAATATACAAAAAAAAGATGCATTTCTCTATGCAACGGACCTTCCTCTTGACAAATTACCATGTTTTGCAACAGTCGGACAACTTTGATTTTTTGGAATATTGGCCAACTCTTTCGTCATTTCTCCCACTGTGCATATATGGGCGCTGATTAAACAAAAAGCAGAAAAGATGTTTACATTTAAAAACTTGGAAAATTAACCTTAAATATTTCAATTATTACTACAATAAATTTTATAGTAGTCTTGCCCAATTCGAAAAATTTTGCAATTTTGTAACCCAAGTCAAAATCCTGATTTTGTAACGTCACACCTGTGCATACTATGTTTACTAATATCTTTAAATCGCTACCACCAACAGTTGCAATTTTTTTTACTGGCCAATTAATTGATATGCAAATCTAGAAAAACCTTTTTGAAATTTAGACTTTTCAATTTTTTTTTTTTTAACATTTTATCATCCAAATGTCACGTAACGCCAGATTGGAAGTATTCATATACAGAAAATAGCACATATAGAAAATAATCTTTGAAAATTGCACTGACCTAAAATCTCCCATGGTCCTCTAAAATGCCAGGGTTTTTTGTCTGGTCCAACATTCTGCACATCACTCAAGTGATTGTTGAGAAGATCACGCATTGCAGTGCTTGAGGCCAGCATTAAAGGCGTTTGACCTGTTAACGGAAAAAAATTTATATTGTACAAATTTGGTTATCTAAGAGAAACTCGTAATTACTACATTGAAACGCACCTGAATATGTAGCGAGTAGAGGGTCAGCCCCATACGAAAGCAGCAAACGGACAATCTCTTCGTGATCGTTTTCACTTGCCTCGTGTAACGGTCGAATGCCCGAATGTGCTGCTTCGGAATGATTTGCGCCATACTGCAAAAGAATCCTAGCGATCTCAAGCCAGCCCTTCGTGCAGGCTTCATGTAGTGGTGTATAGCCAGCATTATCTTTCTGATCCGGATTAATACCCATACGATCTAAGCAGTATACAACAACATCTATGTATCCCAGACGTGCCGCTTTGTGCACTGTGGTCTGGCCAACGCTCTTATTAAGCACCCATTTACCTATTTCACGACGCACATCACTCTCGGTCTTTACCTTTTTTTCATAATTTTCATCCTCTGTTCTCCTGTCAAGCTTGACCAGTATTTGCAAATTTTGAGTGGAATTAAGGTTCATGGAAGAAGTCGGATTGGGTTTCTTCTTTTTGCGTATGTAATCAAACCCAGAGCTTCCTTTTCGACGTAGATACTTTCCAGGCCGACGTCTTCTGAAGCTAGACGTTGCAACATCGACTACAAAATTAGCTTTGTTACCAGCACTAGTATCCAGTGTTTCTGCTACGCCATTACTTGCCAACGTGTCTTCCTCGTCATTAATGTTAACTTTTCCATGATTCGCAGTCGATGTTGATGCTGAGATCGAGTCCGCAACAGAATGTGAAGAAACAGTGCTTGCCTTGCCATTCTTTCTCAACTTATCGTCGTTAATAACAATGTAGTGTTGCAAAAATTGTTCATATTTTTGTTCGAATGTCATTTTTTCGTTGCCATCCGACATTTGGGTAATTATTTCTGGTGGAGCGGAAGCAGGTCGATCGTCGCCAACAAAAATCTCTCGTATAATCTCTTTGCGCTGTTGCATTTTTGACTCAGTTCGAGTTTTAGTTTTCAAAACAGTTGTCTCAAAAATGCTGAAATGTCGTTTCTTTCCATCACTGGATTCTTCGTCCTGTTCCTTCTTCATAGGGATTGAAAGCATTTCCATAACCGAACTTGATTCCGCACTATGCGAAACATCACTATGGACTTGGCTCCCAATACCGAAATTGCTTGCACTTTTCTTGCTCTTAGGTTTTGAACTGGCGGAAACCTTTGTTTTTATAACACGTGAATGAAGCACATCAATTATAGAACGTCTCTCCTCATGCAATTGCTGTTCTTGTTCGGTTTTGGAGGTCAATGAAGATTTCTCACTGATATTTGGTGTTGATTTTTGAAGTAATTTTTCGATAGATTTTGCAAATTTGGCACTTCTATTAGTGCTGGCTGCAGAAAAATCACGCTCGATCTCCAGATCGGGCAGAGACGCAGCCATTTTTAGATTGTGCGGATGCTCTATTGTGATTAGGTTTGGTGGAATTTTCAACGAGCGCTTATAGCGGTAAACCTCTAAAAACAAATCTGTTGGACGTTCCTTGACTTTATGTTTGCCATTTTGACAATCATCCTTATCAACTGCAATCGTTGCTTTGTTCGTTTTCTTATTATTCGAAACAGGTACCTTTTCAGTTTTGCCCCCCCCTTTTACATCCTTCTCATTTCTAGAGCGCAAACGCATTGAAAGCTCACGATCAGATTGTTTATTAGAGAGCTCCTTGCAAACAGCCGATACAGAGGTTTGATTGTTGACAAACTTGCGAACATATTTTCGTTTGATTGACTTCATTTTTGTCGTGGAATTGCGAATAATTTTATCGTTTCGCAATACTTTGCTATTCGCCAACTGCAGCTCCATTTCCCGCTTTCGCTTGGAGCGCGTCATTGTATTTAAACCTACTTTTAAAAGCACTTTGGGTTTCTTTGCACCTTTCCCAATTTCTTCTTTATTTTCAGAAATCTTTTGTGCTACTTTTTCCGCCTTCTCTTGTTTTACTTCCTTACATTTATTTATATTTTGAGTTTCTCCTTTCTGACTTATTTTAGAAGACGATTTAGGCGAATCTTCACTTTCAGATGATTGTGGTTCACCAGATATCAAAATGGTATTTTTAGTTGCGTTATTTTGGCACTTATCCCGGAATTCTGCTTTTGCTATAGTTTCCTGAATATCGATGACCTTCGATTTCGTTTTTGAATTAGAATTCACATCGCTTTTATCAATCGTTTGTGGAGGAACTTTTGCTGGAGAATTTCCTCCGTAATTAGTGTCAGAAGAATCGGAACCACAATCCGAATATTGATTTATGTCTGCCTGCGGGCTTTGCCGAGCTTTAGCCTTCTTCAGCGACTTCTTTGATCGGTCCGTTTTTCTTTTATGAATTTCATCATCACTCTCTGAACTACTATCCACTTGTAAACGAGCGGCGATCCGTTTTTCTTGCTGCAGCCGTATTTTTCCTCGATCTTGTTTACTTATTTTTTTCTGCATGACAACAATTGCTGACTGTGATGAATGGCCTTCTGGAGACATGCCGGCCGTACGTTCGCTCCTCATGGCGCTATCATTCACCGATTCGGCCATATCAGATGATTTGCTACTTTCAGTCGATTCCACATTTTGAGTGCTGTGCTCTAAAGGTACATCTTTTGCATTCGAAGAAATTTGACATCCTTCCACTATATGTGTTATATTATTACCAGGCCGCCGTTTGGAACACTTCTTTAACGAACTTGTAAGTAACTGTTCCATAAAGTCGGTGCATTTATTATTCCAACTGAAGTCTAAAAGACTAATCGAATCGTACTGCTGATCTAGCCCCGGAATAGACGGTAAGTCTGAGTTGGAAGTTTGACAAGTACTTGGCTCCTCTTTTATTTGTATAGGCTCTTTAACGGTACTTACTACATCTATCGGTATATTGAAAGTAAAACCTTTCAGTTCCGCTTTAGTTCTAATGCGAGCGGCTATCACTGAATTAGTTTCCGTTTTAATTGGAACCATTTGAACTGGATGTAAAACCGGTGGTGCAGGCGTATCCATAGCTGGTGTTAACGGCTCTATCTTACAGATAGGAATATTATTATTGATAATTATGGAGCTTTCCCGTTGACAGCAGGGGATTAATTCGGATTGCATGAACTTTTCACCTGTTTTTACATTCTGCTCTCGCTCTCTGTCTCCGTCTATTGCCCGATCATTTAATGCTATAACCGTCGTTGATGTGCTGGTAATAGGTAGCAATTTAACTTTTGGTGAGCCATCCTGTTCCTGATATCGGGTCTGTTTAACCAATGGTTCGTTACGCTGTGAATTTGAGTATTCTTGAAGATGACGCTTGCGACCAAGATAGTTAGGATTCCGCTGCTCATTCGCGTGTGCTTTGTTCAAGGAATTTGGGGCTTGATCAATTTCTACCAGAGTAACCTTGTCTGCGGTTTTTATGACACCTCCGTAATAAGCTGGTACACAAGCAGTTTCAGTGCCCCTCAATAGCAGGGGTTTCGGCAGCTGCATAATATTTGTGGTGGGTTTAAAATTATCGGCAGTTGCAAGTACATTTCTGTCGTTCATAGAATTTGGTTCAGATTTTATTAACTTCACTGTTGCGAATGGGTTAGATTCTACAACGCTGGGACGAACCTGACTCATTACACCATCATCTGACGTTTTGAATGCCATAGAGTTTGGTTTTATATCAGTTATCGGAGCCAGCTCACTGTGTTGAGTGACAATGCAAGCTCTGGAGGTATCTTCAGTTAAGTATTGCTTCTGATGATGAGTTGATTGTGATTGCACTGATATACCTTTCGATCCAACAGGCACGAACGTTGCTTTTGGAGCTTCAGGTAAATTTTTCAAATGTGGACTTTGCTGATTAATTACAATTTTAGGCACAGCTGTCCTATCATTAGAGTGTAGCGAAAAGTTTGGTGTAAAATTTACCCTTGGTAGGGCGTGCTTATAGTCTACTAGATGATTTTTCATAAGTGTCTGACTATAACAATACTCAGTGGAATCGGCCTTCGTTTTAACCGTTCGCATTGATAAATCTAATGGCGATGAACTTGAACGTTCCTCAACCTTGATCGTACGATGCATATCAGGTAACGTTGCTTTAACGCAAATTTTCTGCGAATTTCGCGGAGCAGTAGATACATTTTCCACTAAAAAGCCATTTTCCGAAGAGACCATCCCATATTCCGAAGTCATTGGGGGGTTAATAGGCGGTGGCAAAGTACCGTTGTTCGTAACTGCAACGCTTTGTGGCAATTTCTCTATTGGTGGGGTTCCCGTTGGCCCAGTCGCGGAGTTCAAAGCCTTTTTAATAATTTGCAAGTCTAATTCTTTTTCCGATGTTGCACTCCTCATTGCATATACTTGGTTTATTAACTCTCGGTAATTTGTTTTTGGGACTTGAGATTTCTTGATAGCATTTGCTTTCTGTCCTTGGCTCGCTATATTTGAAATTGTTTTAGATTGCATTGGAGGGTCAATGGGTTGCCCTTGTTGGATAGGCGGTATGACCACAGGATGCAAGATGATTGGTTTAGAACTTTGTTGTTGCCGGTCATATGCACAGAAGTTTGTCGCTGGATGTATAGTCGTACTTTCAGAATGCGTTCGAACGGGATCGCGATGAATTTCCATTTGATTATGTTGCGGTGGACGAATTATTTGAGTGTAGTTCGCTGGCGATTGTGATTGACTCTGTGGAGTCAGATTCGTGTGATGCATTTGTATGTGGGTTGGTGGCGTTGTTTGTGACGGTGAAGGCGAGGCTACAGCTGCCACAGAGGGTGACATATTAAAATTAGTATTATGAACGCTTCCATCGTACTTAATGTTTTGAGTTTCATAAAAGTACGGTTGGGCTTTGTAGCCAGTAGTCCGATGAACAGGCGTAGGTGGGGGAGTATTTTGATTTTCTGGGCATAAGTGGGTCTTTGTTACTGTCTCCTTTGTCATTTTACCATATTTATAGTAGAAGTGCTGACCAGTATGTTCAGTAAAGCTATTACTCATATTGACATAAGACACAGGGATGTCCTTGCAACATGAGTCCGTCGGAGATGCCCTTTTGTAGGGGTTAGCATATAGCCCACTATTCTGATGTAGCATAGGAGTTTCAGTATATATGTCCTCGTTCTTTTTAAAATTCGTCAAATCATGGGTGGTACTTTTCGCTGCGTGGTGCAAATGTGACAACGGTTGAAATTGCGTGTGTGGTGGTAGAGCTTTCGGACTTTTCGAATACTGACTTGTAATTTGCACCTGTTTTACGCTAATCGGGGTTATTTCTGATACAGAAGTGATTTGCGACTTGGCACCTGGCATATAGTAGTTTTGACTACGAGAAATAGACGGGTTGACGTTATTCAATAGTGGTTCCTGGTGGTGAGGAGCTAATTGTGATTGTTGCAATGTGGTTTCGTGCATTTGTGGGTGGTGATATTTACTACCACCACTTTGAGATGTATAACCACTTAAAGAAGACATTTTGTTCATCTTCACTTCATCAGAGGCACAATCGCGAACTTTCACTTCTGTTTCATGCATAATTTTTCTCTGCGCGTGAATATTAGTGAATTTATCTGAACTGAATTGTGGTGTTGACATATATAAGCTTTGATGCGTCGTGCGCGTGTTACCGTAATCGGTTTGTGAAAAAATTTGCGGACATTTACGAGCATAATTCGGACTTGCTTGTTGTTCTTTCAAAGTCATCGAGTTACTGGGGTTTATAATATTGCTAGGATCCATTTTATTTACGCGTATTATGTCCACGGGCGCTGAAGCTGACTTTTGGCTTTGTATTATCTCATTATACATTGTGTTTACTGCCCCATGATCGGGAATAGTAGAGTAGCCGATTTTTACATCTTTATACAAGTCCGGTCTCGCTGAATACTTTTCGTCGTAAATATTCTCCTTAGGATAGTTACCAATTGCACTAAGGTGTTGATGATGCTTTTGCTGTAGTTGTTGCGGTGGCAGATTTGTCACATTGGCTATATTCGATTGCGTTTGCATTTGCATGAGATTTTGCTGTGGCTGGGGTTGTGGTTGCTGACGCGGAAATTGCTGCTTGAAACTATAATTTGACTCCAAGGCACAACTTTTACTAGAGACTGCATTTCTATCTTGTTGTAATCCTACAATACTTTCACTGTTCGGCTGGAAGTATTGTCGCCCATCATGGGAATACATCGGATTTTGATTAAATTTTTCCCGAGCTGTACTTGTGGCTTGAAAATCTATTCTCGATGTGCGCTCTGAATTCCAATTGCCATCTGCTGCTGAAGGGCATGCATTGCACGCAGTATTATTATGTGACATGCTTGGACACATGCAAGACTTATTATTAACGATAACTCTCTCCTGTGAGTAATATTGAGTATTTGATCGACTTTCTTCGATTCCTCTACTAAAATACATTGCACTTTGTTTTTCTTCATTGCCACCAATGAACTCGTGATGTCTATTTGGATCCATAATATTCTACAAAGAACCTTGAAAGATATAAAGGAAGCTGTTATACAGTTACATATACATACATACATCAAACATTTTGAAATATAAAGGGTGTACACACCAAAACTGCGACACTTAGAAATTTCCACCAGAAACAAACTAGCAGGCTTTGAAATTTTTTTTTTTTTNGGTACACACCAAAACTGCGACACTTAGAAATTTCCCCCAGAAACAAACTAGCAGGCTTTGAAATTTTTTTTTTTTTGTATTATATAACTTGGAAGTTTAGATGTTATTAAAATGTTAAAATATTAGTTATTATTTGCTCCATATGCAAGTGATCGGTATTTTCATCGCACACGCGCCATCATGTTCTGCACGACTGCATCATCGACTTTACGCGATGCGCACAACTACTTTGTTTTGCACTCTTCAATATTTTTCACTGTTTCACCTGTTTTCTGCAAGATTTCTTTGACAATTGACCAATATTCCCCAATAGGACGTGGCTCTGGGCTATTGGGTGGATTGCAGTCGTGAGGTACAAAATTGATGTTATTTGCATTATACCACGGCAATGTGTCCTTGGCATAGTGGCAGGTTCCCACGTCCGCCTAGAACAGTGGCCTACTCCTTATCTGTTGATAAATGACAGAAGACGCCTTTTGAGGCACTCATCCCGATAAACTTGATCATTCATTGTCCCGGATGGGAAAAAAGGGCTGCTCTTACGGCCACAGGATCAAATAGCTTGCCAAACCATGTGGTTTTTTGGAAATTTGGACTTCATTTTCAGCTTACAACTTTCAGGGGCATCTTGACGACTTGCACCAGTATAAAAATCTTGACCTGCAATATATTTTGAATTTTTATAGCAGTAGGTTTCGTAGTCCATAACAATGCAGTTGTATTTTTTAATTTAGAATTCATACAACTTCCGAATGCGGGATTTCGCTGTAACATTCTACTCTGCGCCTCGGTCTGGCGCTGTTTGAACTGTAGAACCTTTCCGCTTTACCTTTTGTACGAAAAACTGCGATCTGCGTACGGATTTTGCAACATAACGGACAAAATCTTCAGATTTCGCGAAAACGCACTGAGGACCTTCCGAGCACTGTTTTTATCACTTTGACCATGCTAACCCCCGCTCCCTGGTTTTCTCGTAACTGCCAGGCCTTATTTGTACCGATTAAAACCCTGCAAACTGTCGAATAGTGCAATCTTTAATTTTTTAGCAATTTTACGTGTACTTAAGGCCGGATCATTTATAAACTCGTGCAAAATGGTTTGTCTCGTTTCTAACTCGGTTGCCATTTTTAGCTCAACTAGGAATCAAATTCAAATGAAATTTCTTTCCAACTCAGGTCATGTAGTCAGCTTATGGTATTTGAATTTCAAAATATTGAATTCGTTTTGGGTAAGTTATAAGCTTCCCAAAGTGTCGCAGTTTTGGTGTGTTCACCCTTTATATCGTCGTTTAAAGTACGAAACCGCGTATCAAGATAATACAAATCGCAAAAAACTGCATAAATTATTTTCTAGAGAGTAAAACACTCATATTTCAGAATAGTTCTCTTTTTTATAAAGCAATCGTATTTCTGGCTAGTATATTTCAGGACGAATGGATAAGGATTGAGCCAAGAGCTTGTGTGAGCTGCAATTTTTGGCAGCAAATGTCTTGAACGCGGTTTGCAGAATGACGACACGCGGTTTTGTACTTTAAACGACGATATACATGTATGTACAATGGTGGAAGAAATAATATAAACATTTTATTTTGACCACTTTTGGCTATATTTCTTTTGTTTATTTGATTTTTCATATTTTTTTATTGTACCATATAAATTCACATTTAAAACTTTGTGCAAAAATTATAAAAGTTCAGCAAACTTTCCCCAAAATCCCCAAAAAAACTAATATTTTGTTGAAAATTTTTAAGGTGTTCAGTTTTATGGCCCATTGAATTTTAATAAACTTCCGAGTTTCAAAACGCTTGAAAATCGCGTTGATTTTTAATATTTTTCAGCTGACGGTGTTGTGCATTTTCTTTCATATAAAGCAGTGATCCCAAAGTGGTCCACGGGGGACTCGACAGGGGTCCACGAGTTGTAAGTGGTGGTCCACGAAAATGTATCTGGTTTCGATAGTAGAGAACCAAAATGGTTGCTTGATAGCCTATTTATTAATTACATTTTTTTTGAGTGGTGTATAGTGCTCTTGACGCACTGATAAACTTACCGTCAGTTTGTGTCATAATACGAGGGGAAGCCTTAAATGCAGACTAGAAAGAAACGGATGTTGGTATAACACTGAGTGAGGCGAGGCGGAAATTGCCGGCAGCCGATATTTGAGCACGTGTCTTTTTAATGCTACAGAATAGTACGCCACAATTACCTTTGTTGAAGATATTTTAGAGAGAGAGTTCGATGAGGGGGAATGCTGATTTAATTCCAGCACAGAGCCCGTACTCGCACATATTCGAATCTTCACTGATGGCTCCAAAACTGACTCAGGGTCAGGATCCGAGTATTTTTCGAAGTTAAGTTTCGGGATAAGCTTCACTTTTTCTCTTGGGAGGCTGAGGTATTTGCAATACCCAAAGCCATAGACTACGTGGTGGAAAATAGCTGGAGGGGAAGGAGTGTACATGTCTACAGGTACAACCAAGCCGCACTTAAGGCATTGGCCAGCCCTCTATCTAAGCACTTCCAAACTAGTTCGGCAATGCAAGTCTCGACTAAATTATGTTGGTAAAGATAATGCGCTTGCTTTACTCTGGGTGTCGGGCAACTCGAGAGTGCCTGGAAATGAGACATCTGACCCTTTGGCCACCGTTGGCTTAGACCAGGCATACCTCGATCTGCAACCAGTTATAGCACTCCCCACTTCGACCATCGAGCCACCATCAGAAATTGGGTGGATACTTCGCTCAGCAATGACTGGGAGCCATCGAGTGTATGCAGGTGGGCAAAACTCAAGTTGCCTTCAATCTCAGGTCTATCTAGTTTTTTCCGCTCACTGAGAAGACCATTTGGTGGCTAGATTTAGCCACCGCCTTCTTTTTTATGGCACCAAAATATATTTTTGCCACTAGCCACTTTTTTAGCCACTTCTTTAAATGATTTTAAATGTTGAAGTGAATACCTTTTTCCATGCCCAAATTCAAAATTTGTCCATGATCCACCTGAAAAAAGTGTGGCACTCCTAACTCAATTCAGCAATACAATGCACATATTTATGTATTTTAGCTACTATTCCTCGTTGAAAAGCGCTCAAATTCTAATCTTGAGAAAATGTATAAGTAAACACGAACACACATTTTTGGGTATTTCTATGCTTATTTTAAATATTTTTCAAAGATGTTTGTTAAAACAACTTTAGATATAGACGAATACGCGACCGATACTGGTTCCGAAGAAGCGTCATGCAATAAGACTACAAACTACATATGTATGTATGTACTGAAATATATTCATCTATATAAAATTCAAGCTAAAGTATGCACATTTTTTGTGTTCTTTACATTATATGTAAACAATTTTGTACCTGAATTAAAAAAAAAATAAGTTTAAAAAATATTTTCATTTGCAATGAAATTTGTTAGCCAAAAGCAAAAAGCCATTTTTAGGCACTTTTAAAATCGAATGTGGCCACCACTAAAAATTGCCAGCGCCAACACTGCTGACTGGTCACTTCAAGTGGCACAATCACCTGACTGTGACAGGCGTAAATGACAACTCCATTTGCCCATCCTGCTTTGAAGAGGCTGAGACGGCGGAACACTTCTTGAGCTTCTTGCTTGCTTGTTTGTTTATCATCGCTTTATCTAGATTCGCTCTTTTCTTTTTTGTCAGTTTTTGAATTTGATGTTTGGCGTAAAAGGCTTGCAGTTTTGTTGTTTCAAGTTTTGAGTTTTAAAATTGCGAGTGACGAATATTTTTCGCATCACTTTAAAACTCGGATACATCACATGCAAATCCATTAGTGAGCCGAACCGCGATGCAAAACTACATCGTTAGATTTAATCTTCACATTTTTTCATGAGCTTTGGGAATATGTTAGAGATTAGCATCGTTTTTGTTTGAATTATTTTATTTTAACATTTAAAGAATTGAGAGTGATACTCCAAAGGAATATATCGCTACCTAAAGTTGACGACGCGACGTGTCCAGTCCATGTATATAGTATATGTATACATATATTTTTATGGAAAACATATTCGCACATAGAAAATTAAACTAATGTAAATAAAAATAAATAAAATAAAAATAAAAACTTTCACGCTTTTATAAATGGACTAAAAAGTAGAAAATAATATTTATCAGTCCTATAGAATTTGTTTTGATAACTTTTGATTTAGAAATTTTAGCGTCATTATAAACAATTTATGAGATGTAAAACGAAAAACGTGGAGCGCACACCAGGGATGGAGTTCGAAAATTTCAAAATGTGTCTATTGGACTTCAAAAATAGTGCCAAAAAGGAGATGAAAGAGCCACAAAATTGAAATTGCTTTTTTTTACTTATTTTGACAGGGCCAAATTCCTTGCAATTTTGTGTGCTGGGTATGAGCAACTTCGGCCGTTCGGCCTACGCGTTTCAACGCATTTCGCGCCTTCCTCAGGGAGTCTGCTTTATTTGAACGATAAACAATAAACATTGTTAACAATTATTATAAAATACACATCAGAATTTGAAACTCACACTTTACAATTATTCACATGAAACAACAATAATTACATGGTTTTAGCGCAGCGAGTTTACATTACTTTCTCTTTGTTTTGTTTATATCTAGATTTTAATATAGCTGTGTAGGCGTTGTTTGTGTTGTCCACATCTTCTATGAAATTCATCATATTGTCAAGTTTCTGTTGTATTCGTAGGCTTTCCAGTGTCATTCTCCTTCTTTCTCCTCTTTCGATGCCCAAAACTCGGGTGCTGTCGAAGTCCGCTTTGTGTTCGTTGTTTGCCAAGTGTTGAGCCAGCGCAGTTGTCATCTTTTTGTTTTTTGCGTCCATCCTATGTTCATTTATTCTTATACCCAACGCTCGTTTCGTTGTGCCTACATAGCATTTATTGCAGCTTTCGTTGTTATTACCAGTGCATGTTATTTCATATACTACATTGTGTTGTTGCTCTTTTTGATCTTGTCCTTTGTTTTAGTAAATATTTTGTTTAGAGCATTGTGGTTTATGCGCATGTATTATGTTGTTGTTTTTTATTGTTCTTCGCAGTGTTTTATTGCTTGTTAGGCCTGGTATATATGTTAAGCCAATGTATTTTTTGTTGGAACTTTCTGCTTCGATTTTTATATTTTGGTTAGGCTGGTGAATCTTGTTAATTGTGTTCTCTAATAGACTATCAATAACCCTGCCATTCAGTGAGCGGTCTCTAGTCACTAATAGTGACTTTTGGTGGTGGACTCGGATTTTGAGACTATTTGGTATTCAGTACGCTGTCTCACGTCTCTAGTCTCAAAAATAAGTCACTAATTTGTCAGCTGGCTAACAGCAGGTCACAAAAATAGAAGTATGGAGGAAAAGCTTATTTCATTCCACTTTATTAAACAAAAACGCGAAAATGAAGCGAGGAAATTTGTTCAACAAGAATTTCATTAGGAAATAAACCAAAATGCTTTAATATCATACAAATGTATTGAAAAAAAAAAAAAATTATTTCTTTGTTTTTAAAACATTAAAATCTAAAGATTGTTAAAAAAATAAAACTAATAAAAAAAATGCAAAAAAAAAATAAAAAATCCTCTACGCCCGAGGAGGACTTGAACCCGGACCCTCTCGGCTGCCAGCCTAATGCTTTGACCACTCGGCCATTGCGACTCTTTGAGCGGCGCGGCAAAAGGCATACATAAACGCTATCAGTTGATTGTCTGTGTTTGCTTTCACCACTCGTTTTTGATGAACTTTTTGTGACTCTCTCCTTCTGAATACCCAAATCGCCTCAAGTCACAAAAATAGTCACTAATTGCTAATCTCAAAATTAGTGACTTGAGATGAGACTGAATTACTGACTGCATTTGGGTAGCTATTTTTGCTCGATATTGTTTTAATTCTTTTATTGTTTTCGTCAGTGAATTCTTCGTCACTTAGAATATGTATATTCCTAATGAGGCTGGCCGCGGTATTTACCTTTTGTTTCCAAGGCTGATTCGAATGAAAATTAATGATTCTACCCGTCGCAATTGATTTTGCAAACCAGTTCAGCAATAATTGGTCTCATCTTTTGTGCACTTCTACATCTAGGAAGGCTATTTTGTTGTTGTTCTCTTTTTTCTACTGTGAACTGTATTTTTGTATGTTGTGCGTTTAATGTTTTCAATATCTCTTCCACGTCTTTTGTTTTGATTATCGCGAATATATCGTCTACATATTTGGTTATCGTCGCCTGGGTAAAAGATTGTCGTATGTTAATTTCGGTAGGTTGTGGGAAATCGCGATTGAAGTTTGGAACACAATTTCTCAAAAACGCGAAGATAGATTCTCTCCATAGTCTCTGAAAATGTTACTAGTGCAAAACTCTTAAATTATTTAATTTTTAATGTTTATTGTTAATTAGTTTTGAGTTTTTTAAAAAGATTTTCTTTAGTAAAATGTTGTCGTAAGCGTCGTTTGTCCACAATTTGGCAGCCACTTTGTATGAAATACGTCAAAATGTGATCAAAATTTCGCCATTTCTAAGATATTGATTAGTTTAATATGACTGCATCACTAACTAAATTTTTACTAAATTATCGAAAAAATTGTAGTCAATATCTNTCGTTTTTGATGAACTTTTTGTGACTCTCTCCTTCTGAATACCCAAATCGCCTCAAGTCACAAAAATAGTCACTAATTGCTAATCTCAAAATTAGTGACTTGAGATGAGACTGAATTACTGACTGCATTTGGGTAGCTATTTTTGCTCGATATTGTTTTAATTCTTTTATTGTTTTCGTCAGTGAATTCTTCGTCACTTAGAATATGTATATTCCTAATGAGGCTGGCCGCGGTATTTACCTTTTGTTTCCAAGGCTGATTCGAATGAAAATTAATGATTCTACCCGTCGCAATTGATTTTGCAAACCAGTTCAGCAATAATTGGTCTCATCTTTTGTGCACTTCTACATCTAGGAAGGCTATTTTGTTGTTGTTCTCTTTTTTCTACTGTGAACTGTATTTTTGTATGTTGTGCGTTTAATGTTTTCAATATCTCTTCCACGTCTTTTGTTTTGATTATCGCGAATATATCGTCTACATATTTGGTTATCGTCGCCTGGGTAAAAGATTGTCGTATGTTAATTTCGGTAGGTTGTGGGAAATCGCGATTGAAGTTTGGAACACAATTTCTCAAAAACGCGAAGATAGATTCTCTCCATAGTCTCTGAAAATGTTACTAGTGCAAAACTCTTAAATTATTTAATTTTTAATGTTTATTGTTAATTAGTTTTGAGTTTTTTAAAAAGATTTTCTTTAGTAAAATGTTGTCGTAAGCGTCGTTTGTCCACAATTTGGCAGCCACTTTGTATGAAATACGTCAAAATGTGATCAAAATTTCGCCATTTCTAAGATATTGATTAGTTTAATATGACTGCATCACTAACTAAATTTTTACTAAATTATCGAAAAAATTGTAGTCAATATCTCGGAAACTAAAGGAGATATCTAAAACCTGAAAACACCAATCGAAAGACCTTATTTCAAAATATATAATTGCATCTAAAACCAAAAATCGTCAAAATGGCGCTTACGACAATCTTTTACCGAGGCGACGTTATGTATTTGATATGTATATTTTTTTGCTCTACTTCAGCTATGCTATCGTCTAATATTTTATATAGCACAATGTCTGCAATGGTTGGCGATAATGGGATCCCCATGGGCATACCATAAATTTGCTGATATAGGGTGTTATTGTGTTTGAAGTAGTTGTTGTCTCTTAAGCAAAACTCTAACATCATCTGGAAATAATTTTTTGCAATGTTGGTGTAGTTTTCCAATATTTTTCATTTTGCATGATAATTTGTATGGCGAACTGCGTCGGGATATTCGTAAATAATGAAATTACATCAAAAGATACTAGAATTTCATCTGCTTCTGTGACATCTTGGAGATTTTCTTTTAATTGATAAGAGTTTTTTATATTGTATGTATCTGATTTGATATTTTTTAGAATATTTTGAAAGTTTGTAACAGTGACTATTTGCGGATGACGATATTGGTCGGAGAGGTGTGTTGGGCTTGTGGATTTTGGGGAGGCCGTAGAGTCTGGGTGCATTTGCCGCTGCACATGTCAACCGTAGCTTTTCGTTTAGGTTAATTTTCTTCTGTTTGTATAAATCATTTATGATCGTATTGTTTCTTCATATTAACTTCTGGGTGGGATCATTTCTTATGGCTCTGTATGTGGTTTTATCATTCAGCAATTCCATCATTTTGCAATCATAATCAGTCTTGTACATCATTACTGTTTTGTTACCTTTATTCGCTTGGGTTATTACAATTTGGTCTTTGTGTTGGCTTATAAATTTTTTTGTGTCCTCATATGTTTTCAATGGTGACAGGTAATAAGATCAACGGAAATAAGGTCAATTGACTTTATTTCCCACCCTGGTGCGAAATAAAGTCAATTGACATTATTACCTTTTTAAAAACGAAATAAAATCCATTGACATTATTTCTCTTTCAAACATTAAATTTGCTAAGCTTCGCGGCGGCCCGCGTTAGCGCGCCACAACGCGCGCGCCGCACTCGCGCCGGCCCCCCTTCCCCCTCTCCCACCGTGCTGTAACGCAGGTAGATTTATTTTTTGTATACATTGAAATAAAATTTTTATATATTTTAAACATCGAGGGCTTATATTCAATAATACCCTCTATCTGCACACTTTTCACAAAGATGAGATTCTGGTATAAAAATCCACCTAAGCTTTAACTGTCATCAGTGATATTAAGGTTACCTTATATAACGACAGGTAATAAGTCCCAGATGGTTTCTAAAATCACAAATTAGTTTTTGTGCAAATTACAGATAGAGGGTATTAATGAATTCAAGCCCTCGATATTTCACATTTTTATACCCGAGCGCACTTGTGCACAAGGGTATTATAACTTTGTTCACATAACGGTTGTTTGTAACAGGCAAAACGAATCGAGATAGATATAGACAAATGTATACATAAATGATCAGAATGAAAAGAGAAATCGATTAAGCGGTGACTGTCTGTCCGTCCGTCCGTCCGTCCGTCCGTCCGTCTGTGCACACGATAACTCGAGTAAAAATTGAGATATCTTAACGAAACTTGGTACGTGAACTTCTTTTGGGCGTGGGACGGATGGTATTGAAAATGGGCGAAATCGGATAATAACCACGCCTACCTCCCATATAACGGTAATTTTAAGAAATACGAAAACTGCGATATTTTA
>NW_016157645.1:0-12169 GCF_001687245.7 Rhagoletis zephyria | reverse complement strand
ATCAGAAGTATTGAGAACTTGTAAGACTCTTGATGAATTGCATGCACGGCTTGTTGAAGATGGATTTTTTATTTCGCGAACCTCCACATACCGTAGCCTGATTCCAAAGTTTGCTGGGTCTTTAGAGGGCAAGCGCCATGTCACAACTGTATCTGTGAGACTGTGTCGAGCACAAACAGATAGACACCGAGATCATGTCGATCAACATTTCTGCAAGGCTACTGCCAACGGTCTCGAGGAACTTGCATCTATACTTGGGCCTGAACAAGTAGTTTTTATCTCTCAAGATGATAAGGCAAAGGTACCGATTGGAAAAACAGCTGCAAAGGTACAGGCTCCTGTTTTAATGCATCTGAGTTATAAAGTGCGCCTCGATGACCANCTCCTGTTTTAATGCATCTGAGTAATAAAGTGCGCCTCGATGACCATGACTTTGCTGTTGGAGTACGCCACCAACTGACTCCATCTGTGTATGCTGGTATCATAATCAAAGAGAACTGCATGGGTAGAAGAGAAGCGGTTACATATTCTGGTCCAACATATATCGCAATCCGCAGTGGAAAGCATAGTAGTTCGACAGCAACAACTCACGCCAAAGACCTTATCAAACTTCTCACATTAGATGATTTTAAAAATCTGGCCTTAGGAAAGGACGGGAAATTCAAACCTGTGATGATTTTTTCAGTGGATGGAGGACCGGATGAAAATCCACGCTATAAAAAGGTCATATCTCACTGTATATCACACTTTAAAGAGTACGATTTGGACGGGCTGTTTATGTTTACGAATGCACCCGGTCGATCGGCTTACAACCGAGTTGAGCAAAGGATGGCGCCATTGAGCCGTGAGCTAGCCACGGTAGTTCTTCCTTATGAGCACTACGGGTCCCATCTCGATTCTCAAGGGAAAACCATCGATAATGAGCTAGAATTGAAAAACTTTCAGCATGCAGGTATATTTTAATAGAGTGGCATACAGTCTTCTCTCTTACCATAGTATTAAAAACTAAATTTTAATTTGTTATTTTCAGGCGAAACATTAGCTGAGATTTGGTCCCAGGTGGTTATTGACGGCCACAACGTGATAGCAGAATATGTGCCTCCTGGAGAAGTCCTTCCGGAACCTACACAAGTTTCTGACATCTGGTATGGGAATCACGTTCGTGAAAGTCAATACTTTCTTCAAATAATTAAGTGTGCCGATGATTCCTGCTGTGCTCCTCGCNATAAAAATAACGGGACATTTGTTTCTATAATTTAAGTACTGCTTAAGATATATTTTGACATTTTATCTTGATAATATTTTTTCCACTTGTAATTATAGGTATGAAAACACTCCTGCTGTCACGCAGGAAGCACCGTGGTAATAAAGACAATTATAAGCCAAATATATTTTTTTCAACTTTTTGTTAGCAAGAAATGATTCAAAACCATATTTATGAATTACTACGTGAAAACTGTANGATGTCACAAAACCCTTTCGGTATACCAAACCCAGATGAAGTCAGATCGGAAATTTTTCCATCATTGCTTGTTCGGCAATGTATAACACTACTTCCGGATCTCTCACAGGGTAGAGAAATACCCTACGATACATACTGCCCATCTATTAAAGCCGACACCACCGGAAGGACGTGCTCAATTTGTGGACTTTATTTTGCCTCAAAAATTTCTATGAACAACCATCGAAAAAACGTGCATGGTGGTGCGGTGGATGACGTGTCTCGCGTGCGACCTCTGCGGGTTCTCTCTAGGAGACCACAGGAGGCCTTGTGTGTCATAAAGGAAAGCGTGGAGTGGATAGATGTCGAGGCTGTCAATGAAGAGATAATAATCACGTCTGAGGAAACTCCCGATGTTACCGCCCCCGTGATCTACGATGTATCCGAGTGGATTGATGCTGGGAAGGTGTTTGTTGAAGATGATTGAGATGGAAAATAAAGGTTAATAAAAATAACGGGACATTTGTTTCTATAATTTAAGTACTGCTTAAGATATATTTTGACATTTTATCTTGATAATATTTTTTCCACTTGTAATTATAGGTATGAAAACACTCCTGCTGTCACGCAGGAAGCACCGTGGTAATAAAGACAATTATAAGCCAAATATATTTTTTTCAACTTTTTGTTAGCAAGAAATGATTCAAAACCATATTTATGAATTACTACGTGAAAACTGTAGGGGGGGCGGGGGTCTTGGAATATACTACCCGCGGTCACCGAGGGGGGAGGGGGGGTTAAAAATTGCAAAAAGTGGGTCACGTAGTATGGGTACGTTCCCTTAGCTCAAACCGTGCCATTTGTCCCTATTTTACTTCAAATGGCACCTAATTTTTCAATTTGGCACAAAATGCCAAAATGGCACTTTTGTAAAAAAAATAACATTTCAATAAATTTTTGTGAAATCCTTTGCGTGCACTTCTTTTTCTCAACTAAAATTTTCTAATTTATAAAGGCTATTCAACTGGTTTATCTTATTTTATCATTGCACTTTTGTTTTGAAAATGTGGCTTTATTTTATGGGTAAATGTGAATGATTAAAAGGAATTACATTTTTTTGGCACTTTTATTTTTCTATTTGGCACATTTTGGCACCTCATAACTAAGGATAGTTGGCAGCCCTGATTGTCAGATTTCTGCCGTGTTTTGGCAACAACTTGTCTGCAGTAAAAAAGGATATAATTTGTGTTTCAAAAGTGTGTGAAAACCAATCAATTAATTTACATGATCTCGGTTCCGATATTAAAAAATCAATAATTGTTTATACCCGCATTTTGGCACATTGGCTTGAATGTGCCATCTAATAAATAGTGTCGTCGTTCGCCTTGCTTTTAAATGATGTCACAAATTGCTGGCGGAGACATGAATACAGTGTAAGAAAATTCTTTTTCTATAATTGTTTCCTTATAGAAAGGTTGATTTCTTTTCCACCTTGGACATTCCGAATTCGTTCAAAATATGCTAGTTTAAAACACAGAATGCTTTCAGTGTTCCTCCGGGGTTTTTGGACATGGACTGTTTCTTCAATTTAATAGTGTTCGCTTTATTTTTGTGGAAACGAAACATGTTTTGCAAGTTATGGATCATTTCTACACTCTTTCTTCAAATATTTCTCGTATTCCAGCTGTGCACAGGCGTTTAGTTTTTCGCATCGTGATTTTTCCATATTCAAAATTTACATTTTTTTTAATAAAATCAGTTGGTGGTAGTTCATGATTGTGTGTAGATTAATATCACTACACTGAGGATTTGACAATAAATAACCTTTTTCATCTATTAAAAAACAACACTTACGGGGCAATGTTTATTGTAAGAACACTTTTTTTATGAATCGACATACTTTAAGCATTGTTGACGCTATTTCCATTTGAATGAGGAAATAGCGTCAATGACTTTATTTCCAAATTTTTGTTGACCTTATTTCGCTTTTGAAAAGGTAATAATCCTGGTGCGAAATAAAGTCAATTGACCTTATTTCCATTGACCTTATTACCTGTCACCGTTTTCAATATGTATTTTTCTTTCGTGTCGTTGCGTAATTTTTCGTGGAATGTGCTTATTTTCGCTGCGATGTTACTTCTTGTTGTGTATTTTTCTCTTTCGTCCGTGATTTCTTGTATACCTTGTTCCAGATCTGCAATGACGTGAATCGGGGAAAACGTCTTTCTTGTCACAGGTAATGCAAAATTTCCACCAAGCGATAGTAACCATCGAGAATCTTGTGGTACCGCTATATCGGTTTTGTTTATAAACCAATCTTCATTTAACCGCATTCCGAATTTCCTGAAATATTTCGATACTTGCTCATTAATTTTTTTTGTCGTGTGTTCTTTGCGTGTCTCCAGAAACTTTTTTTGTGGAGTTGCTTTTGGTGTTCTATTATTTTTTCATATCCTGCCTTTTTCACTTTATCCTTTAATATATATATATGTTGTGTATGTTTTACGTCAGTAGATAGTATTTTGATATTTATATTTGTTTCTTTTATCTCTAAGTTTAAGACTTTAAGCAAAAAGCATTCTTATATTTTTTTAAAAGAGCGTCTAGTTGTGTCTAGTTTTAAGATTCATATTGCGATGTAAAGATTGTGGCATTACTCCACCCCCTTTACAGGGAAAGGCGAAAAGATGCATGCCCTGCTATCCACATCGTGGAACCTCAGCAAACGTGGCGTCTAGTAAGTAATGATTCTGAGTTATACATATCTGTGGACTTTTGACAAAACAACCTCTGTACTTTCTGTGGGTTGAAATAAAGAGTAAATTATAAGGAACTTCCATTTAAAAATTTGATATTTTTATTTAACTTTGATAAAAATTCCTTCTATCATTACTCCTGCACATTCAAAATTATTTTGGTTTGCAAAATTACATGAGGGATTTGGAATTTTGTCGACTTAACTGACATAACCCCAAGTAAATTTTAAATTGGATTTATGCCACTTGGAGCTATGTCACGGCACCATGCCAAATTAGGCACAACTTGTATTAGCTTACGTCGAGCGCACGTTTAGTAGGCTTTTCTTCTCGATAATCGAATGATGTGCTGCCCGATTGTTAGGTGTAAACTGGCCATTCAATTAATATTGCCGATTATCAGTTATTCTGAACTAGTTAACAGCAGACTGGATTCTCAATCTTCTCATCAAATTTAGCGAATATCCGATTGGAAATCGCGACTATTGGGCTGCAGTATCTCCGAATACATAAAAGCAAGATATTGTATTTTTTTATTTCGCCTGGTGATGGATAAAAATCCTAGGTATCTATACGAAAAATTATCCTTTTCAAATTCTGCACGCCTTACTGACCTGATTATACCCAAGTACAATTATCTAAAACTATTTTTCGTCAATGCTATTCGCACCTGGAACTCGGTTCCAGGACATATTCGCAACAGTCTAAATAAAAGCAACATTAAGAGTGTTCTGTACTCGTATTTTTTATTAAGTTATTATCAGCTGATGTTCGTGTATGTTTTAGATATAGGATAATTGAAAATTGTATTTCGTTCATTTTATTTATTTTTTATTTTTATTTTTTTTCTTTCGTTTTCTTTTTTTGGTTTTATACAGATTTTTAAGTTTTGCCGAATACTATTTGTCAGGCTATGTTTGACATGATGTACTACGTACTTTTTATTCTCAACATTTATTCTTATCTTAATTTTAAGTTACCGTTGTACTAAAAAAAGATCTTTGGGATCGTATTTTACTAATTTTGTTTTATAATAAATGAAATGAAATAAATTCAAGATGCATCTTGTGGTTAAATGTTACTACAACTATGGAGAGTAAGGTTCAGAATTACGCGAATTACGTGAGTAATGTTGGCTTCCGAGTCTTAAATCATAGATGGCTTATCGATCGACGAAGACTTTTCACTTCACGTAACCAAAAAAAAAACTCAGAAGTGTGCCATCACAGGATAATTTGCTCAAACCAATTTCAGGCAACAAAAAAACCGTGTTTGGGGGAATAGATCCCCCACCTTCGTCAGTAAAATGAAACTTTTTGTTTTTGAATCAATGACACAATACTATTTTACCCTTCTGATTTATATTTTTTTTATTTAAGACTGATGACAAATTATCTTTTAATGAATATATAAAATTATCGCTTGGTGGATTATGTATTTGAATATTTGCGAAATACACTAGGCCATTTTGGTTAGTCCCCAGTGTTGGGAAAAAAATTGTTCCTTCAGTACGAAATCTATACAAAACCTGTACTTTTCTACTGTAAATTGTATCGACTTTTTAATTTGCTCATATGCATGCATGCATATATAGATTCCCTTCAAGACCAATGATTTGATGGTATTCACGGGAAAGTTTATGTAGGTACATTTACATATTTTACACCTTTAACATAAATGTCAAGGCAGATATTTTAAGATACACTTCTTAACAAACAAATTTTTTTAAGTTATTATGAATGGATAAAAGAGACATCTTCTTTGAATTCAGTACTAAAACTTGACATTTCAAGTGCTTATCAAAACTTTATACATGTTAACTAGATTGGCCATTTATCTTAAAATTATATAATTTTAATTATTTGTTTATAAAAATGCAGTTTACACTTTAACAAAACATGTATAAATCCAAAGTTTAATCTTTGCGCAACATTAAAAAAATCAACAAACTTTCGTAAAGCTTTTTAATTAGATTTCCTAGAAATACATTTTTTGAGTATGCAGTTTTGTAGCCCGATCAACTCAAATAAAGCGCAAGTTTAAAATACATAGCTGCGACTTATCGTTGATTTTTAATATATATATATATTTTTTTTATGAAGGCGTTGCTCATTTTCTTCATTAAAAAAATCGTCGAACATACTTAGATAATATGGAAGAAAATTACCGACATCGTCAAAAATATGCCATACATCAACTGTAAATCACAGCTAATTTAAATTTGCACTTTATTAGACTAAAATTGAATGAGCTAAAAAAGTGCAAAATATTAAGAGATAAAATTGAAATAGAAAGTTCGAAATTTTTACGAAAGTTTGTCGATTTTTTTTAATGTTGTTCAAAGATTAAACTTATTTTCATTTAGTGTTTGTTAAGGAATAAACTATATTTTTATAAACAAATAATTCAAATTAAAATATAATAAAATAAATAGTCAAATCTAGTCAATATGTGAGTGTCGTAAAGTTATGATATTTAAGAACATCTCTTTCTTAATTAACGTTTACACTGTTTCTATATGAAGCTGATTTCGACATTTTGTTTTAATAAAATTTAGTATCGAAAATATTCTTTTAAAACTTGCCAAGGAATGTGATATAATGGTTCGTTCAAAACCTTTTTTCAAAACATATAAAGGCAAAAACGAGAAGGCGAAGACAAAAACAGAACAAAAAAATTCCCCGCAGTGAATTTTCAGATTTTTAAAACAGTAGAGTAAGTGGAATAAACGAGTAGATAAAAAATATATAACGGTAAAACTAGCACATACATAAATATATGAAAGAATGCACTCAGTCGACGCCTCTAGCCATTCTGTGTCACAGATTTAAGTTATCGATGGAAATTTTATAAATAATTTTCAACGCTTTGCTTATATGCGGCAAGAACAATAACCATACCGAATTTGGTACAAATTGGTATAACGGTTACCGAGATACATATATGTGATCATAAGTGGGCGTGGCCACGCCCATTTTACAAAATGTTAGCATATACGTATTTATTGGTAAAGAGTTATTGCAAGCATCAATTTTGAATAAATTAGCTTTAGTATTTACTGATTTATCGAAGATTTCGTATTTCTCTAAATAACCGTTATATGGGATGTGGGCGTGGTTATTGTCCGATTTTAAAAATTTTCTGCCATTCAGTATATTGTACCAAGACCAACAACTGTGCCAAGTTTGGGAGAAATTGGTGAAGGAGTTACCAAGATAAACATGCCTTGCGCCCACTTTCCAAAAAATATAATATTCTTATTTTCCGTCTAAAAATAATTGTATACATCTATTTTGAGTGAATAAGCATCAGTAGTTACTAAAATATCGCAGTTTTCGTTTTTCTGAAATTTGCCGTTATATACGAGGTAGGCGTGGTTATTGTCCGATTTTGCCCATTTTCAATACCATCCGTCCTACGCCCGAAAGAACTACACTTCCCAAGTTTCGTTAAGATATCTCAATTTTTACTCGAGTTATCGTGTGCACAGCCGGACGGACAGACAGTCACCGCCTTATCGATTTCTCTTTTCATTCTGATTATTTAAATATGTATACATTTGTCTATATCTATCTCGATTCGTTTTGCCTGTTACAAACAACCGTTATGTCAACAAATTTATAATACCCTTATGCACAAGTGCGCTGGGGTATAAAAACAAAGGTCTAGCTGGATCACCCGATACTTAGTATTTGGAGATGTCCAAATATTGAATTGAAAAAACTTGGTATTTGGGAGTTAATAAGTACCCAAATACTTATGGGAAGCTTCCTGAATAAAAGCCGAGTTTTCAGATCGAAAACTATTAAATTCTATACCAATTCTACGAGATAGTGGTTTTGCGCCATTTAAAATACATGGAAAACTTCATGGGCTTTTGAGGCAGCTTTAAATATAATTTTTTTACAAAAAAAAAGGTATATTTTTATTTCATATAAAAAAATCCTAGGGGGTGGGAGCTTAACATTTTGAACTTTTTTACTACCCTACATGCATATGTCCGTGTCTCAGCATCATTTTTGAAATGAGCATTTTCTTATTTTTTCTGTGCATCGAAAATAAAAAAAAAAAAACTATTCCCCAGTTTCACCAATCAATTTTAAAATTTATCAGACTGTTAAAATTCAAGGTTCATAGAATACAAGGTTACGACATCAGCCATGGCCGCCATCTTGATGACGTAGATGACTCAATTTTTGGAGTTGCCAGATTCCTAAAGAATTATCTTATAAAAATACACTATTTTAGTCAAAAATAATTGAGTATATTGTACGAAAATATTCGTATGCTGTACGAATTTAAAAAACATGTTTCTGCATTAGTACTTTATACGAAAGTATTAACTAAATTGTACGAATGCAGAATTGTAGATTTCGTAAATTGAAAACCATACGTAAATATTACGAATGCCTTCCTACAATATACAAAATTATTCGTACAGAGATTTGTTCTGTGCTTTACGAATGTGTTTCGTAAAATAAACGTAAGATTTCGTAAATTGTACTGAAAAAATGCCTTAGAAAGTCCTTTCGTTATATTTACGTATGGTTCGTAAAATCTTGTTTCGTTGTGAGAAATGTGTTCGTATTATGAACGAAAGTTTCGTACATTGAATAAAAACCAACACTACGAAATATTTTCGTAGCACTTTTACGAAATTTTATTTTCAGTGCGATAAGCTGGGCTTTTATAAAATATTAATAAGCTTGAAGAAAAAAAGAAAAATATGTCGCGACACTATATAATGTTCATTAATTTAACTAAATTCTTGTTTATTTACTTATAAAACTTTAACATTTTTGCTTTTACGATTTTATGTGGCGATTTTTTTGTACAAAAAGTTTCATGACTTAAGCTCTAGTTTTCTGTAAAAGTTATTACATATAATGAAACACATGCAATATAAACGTATCTATAACAAACACATTACCTTTTACATTGTGAGTTAGCTATTTGTCCATATTTTGTTACACTACCCGCACGAGTGTTATAACAAATTTCACACAAACGCGTTTCAACATAGATATGGTACATAAATATGGTACATAAAATTCATACAATTCCTAGATAGTATCGAACTTCAAATATGGCCGATAGTGGTCGCCATCGATAGTTGCGATAGTGTTGTGCCATCGATACTATCTATAGTGCCATCGATAGTTTGACATCATTGATTTTAGTTTCGCAACGGTTCGCTTTTTTGTCAGTCTTAGCTTCAGCGCCATCGCTACATCTCGTAGTCGCCAGTGCTTTCTAAAAACATGTCTCACAAACACTGACCAGTAGTGTTTGCAGGAAAAGCTTTGCAAAATAAAATTTCTTCTGCGGTACTGTCATCTGCCTCAAAGCGCACGAAGACTACAAACTCAGCGCAGTCGAAAACATCTGTAGATTCGTCAAACTGTAAGGCAAAATGTGGGCTTCTCTTTAATTTTTCGACTACTTGTTCCTGAATGTCACAGGCCATGTCGGGTATTCTGCGTGCAATAGTATTATCAGAAAGGATGTTATTTAACTTGTTTGCCTCCTGCTTGCCAATCATAATTTCAACCATATTTAGAGCTGCTGGCAAAATAAGATTTTCGGCAAGGGTGTGGGGCGTCCCTGCTTTAGCGACTCTATATGCGACTTTGTGGCTCGCTTATAATGCTGTCGGCCGCTGTGCTGCAGTGGTTAGCGCTGCGCGCTACCATTCCGCAGAGCCTGGGTTCAAGCCCGGTTCAACCCAACATAAAAAATAAAAACGTTTTTTTTCTAATAGCGGTCGCCCTTCGGCAGGCAAGTGTATTTCTGCCATGAAGAACAGCAAAAATGCAATCGCCGTTCGGAGTCGGCACAAATTCACATTGGGGGTTATTGTTTATTACAGTAAACCTTTATTTCAAGTAACTTCCATTGTAATGTCTTTTTTCGGATATGATTCATCTTCGCTACTGGCGCTTGTACTAGATGTGGAAGGCTTCGATCTTTTGAGAAATGTATCCATTATTTATAAGTTAACGAGAAGCAAGCGCAAAAACAAAACCATACTCATTCACGCACTTGCACAACTGAAACAATAAAAAGCAATCTTCTTTGTATGCGTTCGCTTCCAAAAAGCTAACGGCAACGATCGTTTGCTTCTCCGTACTTCTCTATTCAATTTTCAAATATGACAGCAGAAGCAATTGACGAATTGGGAAAGCCGATCAATTGCTTTCGCTTCTGCTTGTGTACGTTTCCATATGCAGGCAAGGCGAGTTTAAATAGGTGGTAATGGGACGACGACATCGCGAAAAATATGAGTCCCTTAATTGTCCCATTCTGCTTCGTTGCTTCCCTTCAGATTTTTGGCGGGATTTCGATAAATACCTCAATTTTAATTAGCTATGACAAAACCAACTTGAAGTGAGTTGTAAAGTCGTGCAGGAGTCATGCAGACGCAATCAGGAGTTTGTTTTCTATACAATTTTCTATTTAAAAATCCTCATACAAAAGCTACTTTGAATACATTTTTTCTGCCCTTCACAAATACTTTTTTCGAATTCAGGACAAGTAAAATGAAGCTCAAAATTTTATATTATCATTTTGATGTTATGTCTGGCGGAATTCGAATCTACGACCGCCTACTGCAGAAAATATAAAAGCAAATAAACCAAGATACCTTGTTGAATAAAAATTAAAAAAAAAAATGTTTTTCCAAAAGTAGTTAGTTACAAGTTAGTTGACATGTCATTCAGAGCCCCACAAAAGTAGTTAGCTTTTTTCGAACAAAATATACAGTTAATAGTTAGCACAAGAGTTCGCGCAAACAGACTAAAGTTAGTTATAAGCTAACGTAACGCCTGCAGGATTTGGTTGTGTGCAATCTCATATACTGCGGTGTATTTTTATTTTGACACACGCTTTCCGGGCTGTTTCGGTAATTAGAGAGTAAAAAAGTACCTTTGCTCAATTTATAGTATAAATGGTGGTCTGGACATACAACAGTGCAAGTTGATAAAAGCGTTGTAATAACTTACTCTCTCACAAGTATCAAAAATTTGTCAAAACGTGCTAAAAGTGCCCATAGCGTCAGGAACGTTAAAAACCACATTTCGTGCCCGGAATTAACAAATCAATTGTAAAACAATGATTTTATGTATATTTATCTTATACGGCGAATAAAATTACTAAATACCTAAATTTTTGTAAACTTTAGTGGTATTTTCAATGTTTGTGTTTTATAAAATTTGCGTTCGGATGTAAACAAACAACAGCTGTTATGGCAGTTTGAATTTGCACATTTGTGCCTGGAAAATATTTCCGGCCTGTTTTGGGAACGAAGAAGAAGACATTTACTATCCAAAAGTGGAACGTATTCGCTCTCTATTACCCATTTTTCTAGCGTGAGGAACGCTTTCTGGTCAGTTTTGGGCACCCGCGGGATCCCGCGGGCTGGTGTGGAACAAATCTTTTAAGTCGTAATACCTGAATTTGAGAAAAAGCGTTATAAACATATGAATTGTAATGAAAGCCGTAGGGGAAACCAAAATAATTTCGTCTATACCTTTTTAAATAACCTAGCTGGCGAGATGAGGATTTCACACACGCATGAAATAGTGGTGGCAGAATATCTACAATAGCATATATAACTCATTTCTTTAAGCCGACTTAGGCGGTTATGGCTTATGACCACAGATATGTAGATCCTCAAAGAAAGAATATTCAAAAGATTGGCCCTGAGGATGCTCAAAAGATTGGAAGTCACTGCTTTAAGCGAACCGGACTACATCAAAATTGTCATATCGAATTTAAAAGCTTTATAGGTCGCTCGAAAAATTTGCCAGTGTAAATATTAACCAGAGAGCTGCATGGATACACTCAAATTACATTTTAAGTCACTCGCTTTCTTTTCACATCTGCACACACTCGCACTCATTTATTTCCAAACATAACGTGCGATAGAATTGAAAAAACACTGTCGGTTGAGTGAGTAATTCACACTATCAAG
>NW_016157644.1:232763-233487 GCF_001687245.7 Rhagoletis zephyria | reverse complement strand
CGCGGAATCTGAACAATATGTCTAATAATGGCTTAGCATGTTCAGGACCCTTTATCAAGGCGGAATTTAAAGCTATACCATCTACTTTGGCGGCGGCATCAAACACAATTCTCATTTTTCCGGGCTTGTGCGGATTTTGCACTGCGAAATGAGGTANTTTTTTTTGTATTTAGCGGCAAATTCTGAGTCAAATCGCATTTTCTTCTCTATACCTAGCAGTCGTTTATAGGCCATCTGATAGCTGTGTGGAAGTTTTGGTGGAATAGTACGCCATAGTAATCCAGCTTCGAACCGCTTACCAACTCGACGTGTGTTGGCCTGCAGCATCTGGCGCGCCCTTTCATTCTCTTCAGACTCTAGAAGCTTTGATGATCCATTAACTCCAAAGTTATCTGCTGCAAAATATTTGGTAACTAGTTCGTGCAAAGACGTAAGGCTGCTTTTCTCGCGGATATGTAGGACTACCGGTGCTTGCACTGCTGCTCTTGTCGGCCCGTATGCTATCCAGCCCAATTTATTATTAATGGCCACTGGACTTTCGCTATCGGCCTTCACGGTCGCGGATGGCACACTCAATGACGTGTTGTCGAGACCTAACAACAACGATGGCTTAACTTCGTGATAATCTTCCAATGGCAATGGCTCGAAGTGGGCGTAATGAAACTTCTTGAAGGACTGTACTGGCAAGTCTAGGCTACGGATAGTGCACACGTTGCGAAGGCTG
>NW_016157644.1:227558-227826 GCF_001687245.7 Rhagoletis zephyria | reverse complement strand
AATAAATATGAATCGGTTTATTTTAAATATTCCAATGTATATTTTTTGTTAATGTAGATAGTGCGGATTTAACGTATTTTATAACCGTTACATGGGGAAAATAAATTTAAGGCAGACTGTTATTAACAATTTTTACACAATTTACGATTGCATTCAATTTCTTTCAAAACTATAATCTAAACGATTGCAAGTTGTATTTTTTACGATCAAAACAGATTCCAATATTAGGTATATTATGCAAATGCAATCCAATTTGATTTGAGTTATT
>NW_016157644.1:200745-227345 GCF_001687245.7 Rhagoletis zephyria | reverse complement strand
ATCAAATGTATGCAAATTAGATTTCCAAACGAGCAACTGTTGAATACAGGAAAAAATTTATATTATATGGTTCCACTAAAGTGCACCACTACCGTGTATAAATTGGCCGACTTTCTAATAAATCAAGCAATCTTATTGTATCGTGTTCGCCGCCAGTCACCAAGAAATTTCCACTTGGGTAAATGCAACATCATTCTCCGACGACGAATGCACTGTATTAGCTCGCCTTCAGCTTTGTCAAATATCTTACTGCCATCCCTAAATTGGCGCGTCAAGCGCCAAGCAACTGTCAAAAATCCTCATGCCCATACAATTTGTATGAAGCATCCCACAATAACGCGGCGCTAACGCCGAGCAAATGGAATTTTCATTTTTGACAGGGCGTTACGTGCTGAAGTTGGATGCAGAAGACGAAGAGAAAGAGAACGGACAAAGAAGTGAAAAAGGAAACGAGAATAAAAACGAGAGGACATGAGAAAACGTCAAAATTGACGACGCGTTGATTTGGGTATAGCGCGCGATGACACTCGTTGACAATGGATAACGCAACGCTTAGCGCTCCAATTTAGGGACGGCAGTTAACGCGGTTACAACTTAAGTTCTGAACACATTGAAAACGACGAGCTACCGACCACAGCTTCCAATTTGTCATCTTTATTATCTAAGCGCTTTGTCGATGGCGACATGATTTCTTTGAACGCGGCAGCGACATCATGAATTTGTAGAGTTTGACATAAAAGAAGAGGAAGAACCTTATCTGTCGCCAGAAAAATAGAAATAGATCTGATCTGGCCACAACCACAGCCGTCGCGTAGCCCGGTCGTCGCCAAAATAATTATCTACATAAGAGTACGTGTTAAAATAATTTGACAGCTGTGGTTTGTAGCTCGTCGTTTTCATTGTGTTCGGGCTATTAATGCTAAAGCCACCAGATTGCCGTCTGGATGCCATGCCAGCTGTCGTCCCATACCTCTTCCCCCGGTGAACGTTCGCATACATTCGCCTGAAAATGTATCGCAAATTCTTAACTTGTCGCCGCACGATGAAATTAACTTACCATTAGGGCTGAATTTTGCTGCGCACACCCATTTGTGTGTCCAGTGAAAGATGTGTATTTTGAATCAGTATTTTGATAGCTGTTCGCCATTTTTCTAGTCTGCAAACGAATAAGCTGACGAAGAAGCAAACAAATTCAAGCACATTATTGCATTCTACCGTACTTTTTAAAAGCTTTAAAATCTTAAAGCATATGTGAAAAACTTTTATAATCTGAATATTTCTAATGTCGCAATCAAAACCAAATTTTATAAATAGCATTTTTAAAAAGTAATCATCTAATATTTTTCAAGTTTTTGGGCATATATGATGCCATTTGAACAACAAATACTAACAAGTTTTAAGAGACTATTTAATGCAACTCAGGTCAAAAAAGCGCAGTTTGGACCAAAATAAGCACCTATAAAAAACAGATGATCGCAGCTGTGGCCCAGGATGACGTCTATTGCTAAGATATCTCACTTGTATTTGTACACAATATATTACGTTCACTCTCTTTACTCCTTAGGTACATGTCATCTATGCGAGCAATTAAATGAAAAATGCGACAAACTTTACGAAAAATTAAGTGCGATGGAAGGTAATGATTAATTTTAACTAAGTATATTTTATATATTTAAAAAAAATATGTGCATACATATGTACATCTCCCACAGAAAAATCCAGACAGCAATCTGATAAGTTTAGCGATATTTTGGCTGAGCACAAAGTACTTCTCATGGAATTAACGCATCAAAATAAAGCATTGCAAACATTGAAAGGTATTTTCCCTATAAAATCAACAGAGGAGCTGAAAAATTTGGACGAACTATTGGAAATACAACCAGAAATATATTTAAGTAATTTAGAACAAGTCTTTTATTGCTATACACAAAGAAAAGAAAAAGAGTTTCCGTTAGCCAAAGGATTCATCTAAAGAAAATGCAGTTCCAAACATAAACGAAACAATATAAATACACCCATGCATGTACATATGTATGTAGTGCAAACACTAGAAGTCGAACTTAGCCATAATGAATTTTCTTTTTTTAATCCAGTTTTTTTTTTGTTGAAGTTTTAAACACTTCTTACATTATATCTACAAAAAAACTGGGCGCACTAAAACGTTATAAAACAAAAATGTATTTTTGCAATTCAAAGATGTTTTTGTATATGTACATAGTACATACATAGTTAGTTTTGTTTATTATACGTAAATTTGGGTTAAAAAAGCTGCGCTTGATTCTGTGCGACCACTTTTCTTGTGCCCATACTTTATGTAAATTCTTTGTAATCCTGTATACATTTGTACGTGCAGTGGCTCACAGTCGATATGAGCCTGTGATATTTTTTACAGTATTTACTACGTTTTTTTGCAAAGTCGTTTTCTTGAATTAAAGCAACTGGCTTACTTGACTGTGAGCCACTGTAAGTTAATGGATAAATTTTTTGCTACATGTACCTACAGTTAGGCAATAAAGTTTAGGTACAGAGAGTTTTTTGCAATACGGTCAACTGTTTTTTAAATATTTTTTTAGCTAAGTCTTTATACAAATATTATTAATACTACGACAAAAACCCCAAAAATCAGAATAATCATAAATTTGGTAATTTGGGACTCTGATTTTTGGGCTTTTTGTCATAGTATTAATAATATTTGTATAAAGACTTAACGAAAAGAATATTTAAAAACTCTCTGTACCTATACTTTTTGTGACTAACTAATTTCAGAAGTTCATAATTTGTTTAATCAAACGTGAACAAATGTCGAAAAATACCTCTGTATATATTTATATAGAAATGTATTGAAATTGTTTTTAGATTGAATGCATCTAAATTTTCTTTATAATTTTTTTTGCACCTTGTGGGTTGCTAACTGTATTTAAAAAAAAAAATAGAGCTAAGTACCAATGTTCAATTCGAGTTGAAATAAAAAACAGCTAGTACATATGTATAATCTAAAAATATGTTCTTATTTGGACTAGATTAAAACAAGTCAATGTATGGCTAGACAGGAACTGGCCGAAATCGGACTAGATGGAAACAAGTCAATGTTTGATTAGACAGGAGCTGACCGGAAACGGCTAGACTGAAACGAGTCAATGTTTCGGTGGGCTGTAACTGACTGAAAGCAGACCATCCTCCGGTCAGTTTTTTTTTTTTTGACTAGTCCCTCTCCAATGACACGCTAAAGTTAAATGTGGCAGTTGAGAACATTGCTGGGGGATTTATGAGGGACTAGTCCTGGGTACACTAGGAACTATCTAAAGGATAGTTTAAGGCCAGTTCAAATTCCTGCAGGGTATGTATGTATGAATACTTCGTAAGAGATATAAAAATGCAAGTACCTAGTGAATTCACAAGACTGAAACAAAAATCAATAAGATAATTTAGCTTAAAATTAAAATTTATTATGTCATAGACAACTGGCTGTTAATTTTGAAATTTTATTTGTATATAAGAATAATTGTATTAGCCGTAGGCTATTTTTCAATAAATAAATAAATTAATTAATTCTAGAAAATTAAAGACTGCTTTTACACAATATAAGTATTGAACTAAATTCTGCTCGCTTGGCAAAGAGGGGGTGTGAAGAAAAGGGACGAGTACACATGCGCCTGTACCTTCAAGTCCTTTAACCTTTCGGCATACCTAAAGAATACGGACCCTTGAGCTAGAGAAACAAGAAAACGTGGAGGTGGTGCACCCCTTTATGCTGAGTTTAATGGTAATCATTTTGTTGGTGCAATTGACAGGGGCGGCGATAGGGAGGCTAACCGTCGAAGTTTCAACATTTTAAAAAGGTTATATTTCAAAAACTATTAAACTGATAATATGAAATATGGACACAGTTGGAAAGGTAATTGAAAGACCTTTCATTCAATATATATATCTATGTATATAATGCGAACATATTTTGAGAAAAAGTAAAAAAAACGAAATTATGGCAATTTTTTTATAAAAATGTATGTTAGTATGTAGGTTTGTCGGAAAGCCCATAAAAATACCTTTAATTTGGCGTATAATTTTATATAGTCGTGTTTAAGTACAACTGCCAGCAGTGCAATTAAGCAACTGTATTAATGTTATGCAGCCTTTTAGCTGCATTTAAAATGCAACATTTAGCATTTTCTAACATACTTTTTCGAAGAGCGTTCATGCTATCGCATTTAGCAAATGTACATTTACGCGAGTTCGAAATCGTATACTTATGACGAACAGACGTGTTGCCGTCGCTTATTCAGATCCGTATCTATCCAAGAACGATAGAATACAAGATTGCGCATTCCCGTAGAATGACATTTGTGGCAACGGGTAAACAAAGAATATGGCGAAGAAGAATGAGTTGAGAGTTGTGAATTTGCAGTGAGAAAACGTATTTTCTTCTCAATTCACCAATTACTCAAGCCATCTTTGAATAAAGCAAATTAAGCACTACGTTAACAAAAAATATACAACCACTCTTGAAATGTGTTCAAAAGAATAGGTCTTATTATTTAACTATTTACAATTTTTGTGTTTTTATTGCAGGTGCCGAAGAAGTGATAATATCTTGTCGCAGCGCATGTTTTCCTGCAGAAAGTGGTCGATGCTTGTGTTGGAAACTCCGCCACCATCAACACAGAATTAATCGACAGAGTAAACACCGTATAAACTTACCTTTGGTTTTCCTTTGTTGCTATTGGCAACCCTCGCTACTGTCAGTTTGTTGACATTAAAGGAAACGATTTTCGGCTTCATTACATCTAAGCTTAAAAGAAACCGGTTGGGAAAACCAAATGTAAGTATATTATACCCCAAAATGTATTTTAAATTTAACTATTGATTTATTAAATAAAGATTTAAAAGCCCCCCCTTTGGTGTAACGAATTCACACCGTGCTAAACAAATTGGTTGGACCGCCAACATTTCTTTTAAATATTTGCCGCATTTCTTGGAAACATCGAGTGTGTGTTCTGCAGCAGTGAACGTCGAAAAAATGTGATACAAATTTGGCGTGAGTTGCAAATAAGAACAGTTACTTTTGAAAAATGGGACGGACGAAAAAGAATGTGTTAAAGGACACGAGCGCGACGGCGAGTTGCAACATGTGTGAAAAGCCGGATAGTGGACCGGATGGTTCAGTGCGACGTGTGTGATGGATGGACGCATTTTACGTGCGCAGGTGTGTCGGAGGACATAGTTGAAAAGGCTTGGAGCTGTAGTAAATGCCTCAATGCATCAACAAGTACAACAAAGACTGTACCAGCCGCAACAACAACAGCTTATCAGGAAATTGGCATGCAGAATTATGCGAAAGAGGTACGTAACGAGATTGATGTAGCAAGTAGTTGTAGTTCGGGGAAATCGAAACGGTTCATGAAAATAAAACTGATGCGCCTTGAAGAAAAGAAAAAGGCTGAATTAGCGTATTTAGAACAGAAATTTGAAATTATGCACAGATATGAGAGTGCGGTGGAGTCGGACGACGAAGTTGGTGAAGAAGCATTAAAGTAAAGTAGAGCTGTGGAATGGGTAAGCGGCAAGTTCCAGGGCGATGTAGGTAGGGCTGAGGAACGGCAAGGTAATCTGGTTATAGGTCAGGAAGAAAGGGCGCGGATGCAGGCTCGCACAACAGCGGCGGGGAGTGTTGCCGGTTTGAGACCGGAGCAAATAAGCGCCCGACACGTGGTGCCAAAGGATCTGCCTATCTTTGGTGGCAAGCTAGAAGAATGGCCTTTATTTCTTAGCAGCTTTGAGAACTCAACGCGACTGTGTGGATTTAGCAACGACGAGAATCTGCTTAGGTTGCAGCGTGCTTTAAAGGGAAAAGCGCTTGAATATGTAAGCAGTAAGCTGATGATTCCGGCTCTTGTGCCGGAGATAATTTCTACTTTACGAATGGTGTTCGGCAGACCAGAGCAGATAATAAATAATTTGCTGGTTAAGCTACGTGCTTCTTCACCTGTCAATGTTAATAAGTTGGATACTTTGGTAACCTTTGCGCTCGGGATAAAAAATTTAACTGCGACTATGGAGGCATCAGGGCTTGAGTAGCACATGAATAATCCGCTACTAATACAGGAGCTTATCGAGAAGCTGCCTGCGCAGATGCGTCTTCAATGGGCATTGTTCTCCCGGTCATATGCGATAACTACCGTAAAAGTATTTAGCGAATGGCTTTTTGATTTAGCAGACGCGGCTAGCAACGTTGCATCGGTTACCACACTAGCTAATTCAGAAACAGAAAAGCGTAGGGTACACCGAGTGAGCTTCCATAACGAGGAACTAGAAGCTAGGACTGGGTCCACTGGGTCTGTAAAGCGAAAGTTGGCCTGTTATTTTTGTGAGGAGGCACATCTCATAATGAAGTGTGATAAATTCAAAAAGCTGGGCTACGACCAAAAATGGAAAGCAGTGCTCGATTTGAAGCTGTGTAAGGTATGCCTGAAAAAGCATGACATAAAATCCTGCCGAGAGAACAGAGTGTGTGGTGTGAAAAATTGCGACCGAAGGCACAACCCGATGCTTCATAAACCCAAGGAAGCACCTGGTAACAACGCTGTTACAGCCATGGTGGACAAGAGACCTCTAATACGCTTTATCGTGTGGCTTCGATAACAATTTATGGAAACGGAATTTCAGTTGACGTGAACGCCTTTCTTGATGACGGGTCTGGTCCCACGCTAATAGAGAAGAGTGTGTTGCAGCTATTGCAGCTAAAAGGAAAAAATAAAGATTTATGCCTCAGATGGACCGATGGTACGATACGCGTCGAGAAGAATTCAGAGGTGATCGACTTAGAAATTTCTCCTCGTGGGAAGAACCAGAGGCTTGGGTTACATAACGTGCACTCTGTAGAGGCGCTTGATCTGCCTCAGCAAACATTAAATGTAGAGGAGCTCGCGGCCAAATATAGGCACTTACGTGGAATGCCCAAGGAATCGTACTGCGGTGTTATACCACAGGTCATTATTGGATTGATCAATAAGCACTTAGCGATTCCGTCGAAATTTCGAGAAGGCAAGGCATGTGAGCCTGCAGCTCCCAAAACGCGCATCGGCTGGACGGTGTATGGCGTGGTTAATCGTGAAGAGCGTCAAAGCGATACCAATCTACAATTTCATATTTGTGAATGTGATGACGATGTAGCACTGCAAAAGATAGTTACAGAATGCATATATCAAGAGAAAGAATGCGATATCCGTGCATGCTAATTCAGCAGAGATCAGGAAGAAAATGCAACAGAAGATTGTACGCGACAAACAACATTTTGTAGTCAAACTACTGTGGAAAACGGAGAGCATTATAATGCCGGATAATTATTTGATGGCTCTGCACAGACTAACATGTTTTGAGAAGAAGTTAAAAGGAGATCCTGAGTTGAAAGTTTGTGTCAGTAATCAGATAAATAACATGGAGGAAAAGGGATATACACGGAAACTAAGTGCTAGCGAAATTAAGGAACATCATCCGAGGAAATGGTACCTGCCAATGTTTGTAGTGCGCAATCCGAACAAACCGCACAAGATAAGGCTCGCCGCGGAGTGCAAAGGCGTTTCGTTGAATTCATGCCTGGATAAGGGTCCGGATTTGTTGATCTCTCTGTTTGATATACTATTGAACTTCCGTATATGGAAATATGGTATATGCGGCGATATCAGCGATATGTTTCATCGGGTTTTCGTGGACGAAGAGGACCAGCATGCCCAGCGATTCTTGTGGAGAGGCTGCGATGATAGTCGCACCCCTGATGTATACTCACTTAGGGTACTGAGCTTTGGGGCAAGCTGCTCACAGTCGCACATAGGGGTATTTCAACGATTTAGGCGGCCAAAAACCAATTTGACAAAATTTTGGAGAAAACTTAAAAAATTTATCGCTCCAATTCCAAATAACATTTCCCAGTCCCCCTCCCTTTTCTAACTTGCACAGCGAGGGCTCACCGTTGACTGGAAGCAGAATATTCTAACGCTGCTTATAAATAAATTTTCGCTCTCTAGAAAGATCGTGACGGTTTTAAGCTAATATTTTGATTTCTGCATTGTATTCTTAAAAAGTAGTGATGGATCCGCATACAGAAGGTAACAATGCATTTAAGTGTAAATTTTTTTTAATCGTTTTATTAAGCAAAAGTTCAATTCAAATGTAACGAATATAGCGGTTTTCAACGAGTATTTTTTTGTTAATTTTTGTGAATATTAAGGAATTTGTTGTATCCCCGGGAGAGATGGCGTTATTATTCTTTGTTCAATTGAAAGCTTAGAAATTTGGCTAATATAGTGTGAAAAGACTGCCCGCAGAAAATGGCAGATGAGTGGTATTTCTTAACATAGAAAATGTATTAAGGAAAAATCTAAAAACGCAACTAGTATATGGTAACAATACTTTAGATCTACTTTAACACTAAAATTAAACTTTTTAGATGAACTTGAGGCCGCTGAACTAAAATATGAATCCATTTCATTTAAAAAATAAATAGTTTTCGAGATATTAGCAAAAGTCATGTTTTCTAGGGCCTTTCGGTCCTGTTGCTAGAAATCTGCGGGAATATAAGGCGAACCCAACTATGATATATGTACACATATTTCGGAATAAACATTTGTTTTCCTTTACATTGGTGTTATATAAGTGATGATTAAAGAAATAGTTTTAGGTATACAAGCGTTAAAATTTAGATAAATGTCAATTTAGATAAATCTACGATATTTCAGTAAATATTGCATCCGGATTGTTAAACATTAGTATGTTAAGTAAAATTTTGAAACAAAATAGGATTACTAAATTTATAATTTTTAAAAATTCTTGAAATCGGGCGATAACTACGCCCACTTCCCATATAACGGTAATTTACAGAAAAGCGAAAACTGCGATAAATCAATAACTACTGAAGCTAATTAACTCAAAATCGATTCTTGGAATAACCTCTTAGCATTAAATAAAATTATTATAATTTTTTGGATAATGGGCTTGGCGCCGCGTACTTTTGATCACAAATGTGTATCTCAGTAACCGATTTATCAATTAGTACCAAACTCGGTGGACTTTTAACCATGGTATGGAAAAGAAATGGGTTGAAAATACGAAAACTCCGATATTTCAGTAAATGAGGACGCTAATTTACTCCAAGTTAATACTTACAAAATTCTCTTAACAATAAATAAGACTACTAGATTATTACAAAAATGTAATTTTATTACATTGGGTGCGTTTGAGCAAAGAAATAATTACCGCAATATTGTAGACTTGTTGCTTTCCAGATGACAGGTTGCTGATGCTCACCTGAAACTTTTCTAAAATGTTGCAGAAATTGCGCAGTAAAAATTTTGTATGTTGCTTCTGATTTGCCAATGATGAGTCACTAATTGTCAAAATTTTGTTCGCCCAAATTTTCGCGTAGAACGGGATACTCTTTCATTTCTTACCTATACTGTGATACATATTTGAATTATTTAATTCCTTTAATTCAAGTTGAATTTGATTTTTTAAACCCTCGGAGGTTCCTTAGAGATAAAGCCTTTTCAAACCCATTTCCATTGATACCCAGATTACAGCAATTCATTTAACTAATTGAACAAATTTTTTAACAGGTGGCAACTCTGTTAATGTTTTAACCGATATTTACTTGGTTTTAAACATTTACAATTCTAAATGTCAAAACACGTCTTTTATAAACATTTCGAGTTGAAATATTCATAAAAATAATTTTGGCAGCATAAATCGTCTAAATACCCCTATGTGCGTCGTTAGCCCAATATGTAAAAAACCAGAATGCGCTGCAGTTTGGAAGCTTGCATACACAAGAATGCGAATTTTCATATTAGGGGTTGGCTATCGAACTCAAAGGAGGTAGTTGAAGCTCTCGGAAATGCCGGCGCGGAAGATAATTTTTGTAACTCTGCAAAGCGAGTGGACCAGGTCATAGATGCCAACAAAGTGTTGGGCACTACACGTACAATTTAAAATTTACGAAAGCGAATGATCAAGTACTTACAGGTGCCCAAATGCCAAAAAAGAGAGAGCTGCTTCGATTGCTGATGTCGATTTTCGACCCATTGGGACTACTAACGTTTTATCTAATTAACATAAAAATATTGCTACAGAAGAAATGGCGAAGTGGTATAGGATGGGATGACACCCTTCCATCGGAATTTCACGACGAGTGGATGCAATGGTTGTCTTTTCTGCCGAGGGTACAGTATATAAGAATACCCAGGTGCTATTTTTGCACAACAAGCGCTGAAAGAGTAACAAGCGTGCTACACGTCCGCTGTGAATATGCGTACGCGGCAGTGGCCTATCTGAGGCTCGAGGAAGAAGATCGGGTGGAAGTTTACCTAGTGTGTTCAAAATCGAAAGTCGCCCCTCTACGACCTGTATCGATTCCGCGTATGGAGCTGCTTGCCGCTGTAATGGAAGCGCGCCTCGGTAATGCGGTAGGAAAGGCCCTTGAACTAAATATTGATCGCGTCTATTACTGGACAGATTCGAAAACCGTACTCTGTTGGCTGCATTCAGATCCCAGAAAGTATAAACAGTTCGTTATGTTTCGGGTAGGAGAGATACAAGAAAGTACGGAGATTGCGCAGTGGAGATATGTTCCGACGAGGTTAAATGTAGCAGACTTAGGAACAAAGTGTAATGGTGCCCCCGGATTTTCCTCGAGCAGTCGATGGATTACAGGTCCGCCGTAACTACGTCAACCAAAGATTAATTGGCCGAGTGTTCCTGCAAGCCCAGAAGAAGACCTGCTGCACGTATCTGTGGAAGAATCGAGACCTCAATTAGTTGCAGTTAGCGTAAAGGAAAAAGCCCCTTCTATAGACATAACACGATTTTCGAAATGGGAGAGAATTTTACGAAGCATGGCGTATGTTACACGTTTTGTGACCAAGCTACGAGGAGTACCAGTCAAAGAAAGCCTGACCGTCGACGAGCTTGCCTGGAGCCAGAACTATTTATATCGCCTTGCCCAAGCCCAAGCATTTCCAAATGAAATCCAACTACTAAATACAAATCCATTTGGGCCTATGCCAAAGAAAAGCCCTCTGCGAAAACCCTCACCGTTTCTAGATGAAAACATGACCCTAGCAGCCGCTTAGAAAGAGCGGCTTGTATAGATGATGCTAAAAAAACCCAATTATACTGCCTAAAACAAGTCACTTAACCAAGCTTGTAGTTAATTGGTACCACAGAAAATGGAAACATGTAAATCATGAAACAGTAATTAATGAGATTTTTAAGAAGTTTTATATACCCGGACTATGAACGCTACTTCGATCCGTGCGGCTAAGCTGTCAAATTTGCAAGAATCAGAATACATGTCCTCAACCACCTGAGATAGCTAATTTACCTGTAGCGCGATTGTCTGCGTATACGAGACCCTTCACGTATGTTGGAGTGGACAGAAGAGCTGAAAAGCGCTATGGTGTGCTGTTTACGTGTCTTACATGTCGAGCAGTGCACATTGAGATGGCTTATAGCCTGACGACCAGCTCCTGCTGCATCGTAGTGAGCAACTTCATGGTCCGAAGAGGGGCACCCAGAAAATTTTTCAGCGACAATGGCACTAACCTGAAAGCCACGGAAAAAGAGCTCCGTACTGCGCTGTCGCAAGTAAGCTTCCCTGGCTTGGAAGCCGAGTTAACCAGCTGTGATACTGGATGGTCCTTTATCCCTCCAGCTTCTCCGCATATGGGAGGAGCGTGGGAACGCCTCGTTCGCTCAATAAAATCCGTGTTGTACCACGTAGTGACACACGACTAACCAATGAAAAGCTGTCTAATGTGTTCATTGAGGTAGAACAGATTGTGAATAGTCGGCCAATCACTAATCTGTCATTAGATACCGCGGAGCAAAAGGCCTTACCACCGAATCATTTTCTGTTGGGTTCGTCTTCCGGACTTAAGCCGGTCGGGGAATTCAATCCCACCGATTAATACGTGCGCGCATCATGGAGGCACTCGCAATATCTCGCTGAACGGTTTTGGAAACGATGGGTTGCAGAAGTGCTTCCTATCCTCACTAGAAGAACTAATTGGTACGTTGGTGGTCGTGATTGTCGACTCAAAATTACCACGATATTCTTGGCCGAAAGGAAACGTGGTTTCAACTGTGCAAGCACGAGATGGTCAGGTCAGGAGTGCTGTCGTCCGAACTGCACAGGAACAGTACCACCGACCCGCAACGAAGATATCTGTGCTAGATATACGACGTGGCGGCTTTCAAGAAGCTTAGGTATTCCCACTTCATGGGAGATACCGGGGGGAGAATGTTGGAAACTCCGCCACCATCAACACAGAATTAATAGAAAGTGTAAACACCGTATAAACTTACCTTTGGTTTTCCTTTGTGCCTATTGGCAACCCTCGCTACTGCCAGTTTGTTGAAATTAAAAGAAACGATTTTCGGCTTCATTAGAAGCAGAAGCTTAAAAGAAAGCGGTTGGGAAAACCAAATGTAAGAATATTATACCCCAAAATGTATTTTAAATTTAACTATTGATTTATTAAATAAAGATTTAAAAGCCCCCCCTTTGGTGTAACGAATTCATACCGTGCTAAACTAATTGGTTGGACCGCCAACAGCTTGCTTACCTCCGATTTTAATTTGTAATTTGTGATATTTCAACGTTTTCAACTTAACATGTCGTGTTTAAAAGTGGTCCGTAAAGTGCTTCATGCATATTACGCTGGTGCCTAAATTGTATGGCTTCTCCTGCCGGCAGAACTCTACCCACTTTCCGGCCAAGGCGTCGTCGCGGGCAAACAAAAAAAAACTGCATTTGGGGGCTTTACCCCTACGGCTGCTGCAATTCAACACACGACACGACTTTTGTATAAAGTTTTTATTACAAATAAAACGCTTTTTACTTCAGAACGCACGCATTACTTCGATTTTTCACTTGAAAGTACACAATACGTTTGCAATACGTTTGCACTTGTTTCTAAACAAAAAGTTTGTTTACGTATTGCCATAAATGTCAAAGTCGGCAAAACCAAAGTAGCGGTTTCGGGAATGCGCCACCTTCAGCTCATTTCACCATGGTATCTATCACGATCAATTCGCACAGAGAAGATAATGTGCAAAACCCTACTGAAAAGGGGAAAAGAAATTTGAACAAAAAATTCAATAAAAAAACTTGAATTGTTTTAACCATAACCGAAAATTTGTTTGTGTATATATTCATTTGTCGGTGCTGTCAATTGAAATTTCCTCAATTAAATGGGAAAACAATAATCAGAGTTGATCACAAATTGAGCCAGATTTCTATCAGTATCACATCAATGATGAATTTGCGCCACTTTTCTTTTTCCAATGTCAAATAATAAATGACATCTTGATCGGCGTTCACTGAAACGGAACTAGAAGCTATATACGCGAAAAAGCAATATTGCCACTTTTTCTCATTAAACCATGTTCGAATGGTGGAAGTTTTGGAAGATCACAGGGTTGCTTTNCGATCACTGAAACGCAGCTAGCAACTGTATACTCGAAAAAGCAATATTGCCACTTTTTCTCATTAAACCATGTTCGAATGGTGGAAGTTTTGGAAGATCACAGGGTTGCTTTTAGCATTTAGATACTTAATGCAAAACTGGAGTTATGCAGCGTTTTTGCTGCATTTAAAATGCAACATTTAGCACTTTCGAACATATGTTTTCGAAGAGCGTTCATGCTATCGCATTTAGCAAATGTGCATTTACGCGAGTACAGCCGTGTTCCAGTCGCTTACTCAGATCCGTATCTATTACGATGAATTCTCACGCAGAAGATAATGTGCAAAAACCCTACTGAAAAGGAAAAAATAACTTTTAAACCAAAAATTCAATACAAAAACTTGAATTGTTTTAACCATAACCGAACATTTGTTTTTGTATATATTCATTTGTCGGTGCTGTCAATTAAAGTTTCCTCACTTAATTAGGAAACAAAACAAACTTGCTCAACTTTTCTTTATCCAAATTATGTAAAATAATAAATGAAATCTCGATCGGCGATTACAGAAACGCAGCTAGCCACTGTATACGCGAAAAAGCAATATTGCCTTTNTATATTCATTTGTCGGTGCTGTCAATTAAAGTTTCCTCACTTAATTAGGAAACAAAACAAACTTGCTCAACTTTTCTTTATCCAAATTATGTAAAATAATAAATGAAATCTCGATCGGCGATTACAGAAACGCAGCTAGCCACTGTATACGCGAAAAAGCAATATTGCCTTTTTTTTCTCATTAAACCATGTTCGTATCGTGGAAATTTTGGAAGATCACAGGGTTGCTTTTAGCATTTAGGTTCTTAATGCAAAAATGGAGTTGCATTTAGTTGCATTTAGGTGACGAATTTTGTATGGATAAATGTACATTTAGAGTAGCATTTAAAGCTAAATGCGCTAAATGTGCTTTTACGCGTAAGCAAAAACAGCCCATTACATTAAGTTGCATTTAGGTGATGAATTTTGTATGGATAAATGTTCACTTAGAGTAGCGTTTAGAGCTAAATGTGCTTTTACGCGTAAGCAAAAACAGCCGATTATATGCTATTAATTTAGGTAGTATTGCACCATGAACCATAAATACAAGATCACGTAAGAACGCGACGTTGTATTTGTAACTGGTTTTGAGCAAAAAGTTTTCGAAAGCGGGTTCGTCAGCTGAGCGTTTGTTTACATCACAAGCACCACTATTTTACATTTTTATTCAAGTAAAGAAGAGTTAATTCAACATGACAACACCTTTTAAAGCATTTTGTTGCATCAGTTTAACTAAATTGTGCATTTAAAGTGGCTGACAATAATTTTGGCTAATTTTGGTTGTCGTTGTTTTCTTTGTTTTGTTTACTTTTCGCTCGTTTTCCAGTGAAACAAGATGGCGTAGACCCGCTAAAAAAATCTACTTTTCTCACTCTCTTGTTCTTACGTGATCTTGTGTCTTTCGTTCATGGTAGTGCACTTTAGCGGAACCAGGATGGAAAAAGTTCGAGAGTGGTATCAATCGACGCGTCTTAACGCCAATAATAATAATCCGAGACCGGAAATTAACTTTTTCAATTCATTAAAGAGTTATTTGCAAAAACAACTTGCACTTTCCGCACTATGTTTTGATGAATTTCACGCAAATGAATGGAATAAATGAACTCAGTTTCGAAATTCTGTATTTAATAGCAATATTACGATGGTCAAAATCCGCACAACAATCTTGTGTAGTTAATATAAATAAGATGGAGGAAAACTGGTGCTGCCACTCTATTAATACAATTTGTATTTCAACTTTAAAAACACCCAAATAATGCACAAGAAATATACTTTTGTGAAAAGGGGATTTCTGTTCCTTTTCTTCGCACGCAGAAAGGAGAATTCTACGTAGTGAGGGTTATAATCTCTAAGCGCGGCCGAAGGCCGCCTACGTAAAAAGGTGTTCTCTGCAAAAGGTGTTCAGCCCCTTTTATTTGGCAACACAGAAAGAAGAATTCTACGTAGTGAGGGTTATAATCCCTAAGCGCGGCCGAAGGCCGCCAACGCAGAAAGGTGTTCTCTGCAAAAAGTGTTCAGGCCCTTTTATTTGGCAACACAGAGAGACGAATTCTACATAGTGAGGGTTATAATCCCTAAGCGCGGCCGAAGGCAGCCTACGCAGAAAGGAATTGTACGCAAAAATACTGTGGATAGCGTAGCTTGATTAATTATCCATTTAATTCTATAACTCAATCTTATAACAAATAAGGGGATTAAAAAAAATGTAATAAATAAATTTTGTAATAACTAAATAGAGTAAGATTTTCTATCGCGCGATTTTTTATTCCAAATTTTCGCCTGCGGCGCTTTTCCTATTTCATTAAAACTATATTTTTATATATATTTAGTCAAATATGATGTCCACAAAAATTTTNGAAGAGTTAATTCAACATGACAACACCTTTTAAAGCATTTTGTTGCATCAGTTTAACTAAATTGTGCATTTAAAGTGGCTGACAATAATTTTGGCTAATTTTGGTTGTCGTTGTTTTCTTTGTTTTGTTTACTTTTCGCTCGTTTTCCAGTGAAACAAGATGGCGTAGACCCGCTAAAAAAATCTACTTTTCTCACTCTCTTGTTCTTACGTGATCTTGTGTCTTTCGTTCATGGTAGTGCACTTTAGCGGAACCAGGATGGAAAAAGTTCGAGAGTGGTATCAATCGACGCGTCTTAACGCCAATAATAATAATCCGAGACCGGAAATTAACTTTTTCAATTCATTAAAGAGTTATTTGCAAAAACAACTTGCACTTTCCGCACTATGTTTTGATGAATTTCACGCAAATGAATGGAATAAATGAACTCAGTTTCGAAATTCTGTATTTAATAGCAATATTACGATGGTCAAAATCCGCACAACAATCTTGTGTAGTTAATATAAATAAGATGGAGGAAAACTGGTGCTGCCACTCTATTAATACAATTTGTATTTCAACTTTAAAAACACCCAAATAATGCACAAGAAATATACTTTTGTGAAAAGGGGATTTCTGTTCCTTTTCTTCGCACGCAGAAAGGAGAATTCTACGTAGTGAGGGTTATAATCTCTAAGCGCGGCCGAAGGCCGCCTACGTAAAAAGGTGTTCTCTGCAAAAGGTGTTCAGCCCCTTTTATTTGGCAACACAGAAAGAAGAATTCTACGTAGTGAGGGTTATAATCCCTAAGCGCGGCCGAAGGCCGCCAACGCAGAAAGGTGTTCTCTGCAAAAAGTGTTCAGGCCCTTTTATTTGGCAACACAGAGAGACGAATTCTACATAGTGAGGGTTATAATCCCTAAGCGCGGCCGAAGGCAGCCTACGCAGAAAGGAATTGTACGCAAAAATACTGTGGATAGCGTAGCTTGATTAATTATCCATTTAATTCTATAACTCAATCTTATAACAAATAAGGGGATTAAAAAAAATGTAATAAATAAATTTTGTAATAACTAAATAGAGTAAGATTTTCTATCGCGCGATTTTTTATTCCAAATTTTCGCCTGCGGCGCTTTTCCTATTTCATTAAAACTATATTTTTATATATATTTAGTCAAATATGATGTCCACAAAAATTTTTACAAGTCATATATCAAATTAACGGTATTTTTGTGCTCTTTCTGATAAACATATCTGTTAATATAGTTAATTACATATTTTTGAAAGAAAAACATACATTTTTATTTAAAAAAAAAGCCATAATTTCGTTTTTTACTTTTTTCTCGCAACGTGTATACATTATATACATAGATATATACATCGCCTGAAAGGCCCTTCAATCACCTTTCCATCTGTGTCTATATTTAGAAAATCGGTTAAATAGCTTTTGAATATGTTGAAAATTCGACGTATCGCCGCCCCTGTAAATTTGCACAAAAAAAAAATCGCCGTTTAAATCCGGAAAAGGGGGCAGGCCATGCCCACTTTTTTTTCTCTAGCTCAAAGGTCCGTATTCTTTAGGTGTTCCCACCTTTCTTGCTTTGGTTTTGACATTTTAGTTGTTTTTACCTCTCTAACCCTTAATTAGGCGCATATAGAAAGTCACAGAATTGGGTCCCCAGTGATCCCAATAAAAGTGTTGAAAAAAGAGTTTTTAAAATAAAAAAAACAAGTGTGTAGTAAAAAAAATATTAAAGTACTTTATTATCGTTAACTTAAAGAAGAAACACATAATTTCGGCTTCAAACTTAAAACAAAATAAATAAAAAAACTTACCTCCGCCAATAAATGTTACGTTAGTAGTCGCATGGGGTCAGCACTCAAGCGAGTAGCGACACACGTGTGCACGACGATGTTCTAACCGTGACTAAATAAATAAAACGAAATGTATATTGTCATAAGTATTGAAGCTGATAAAGAAACCATGACTTTGACTTCAAACTTAGATACAAAAATAAAAACTTACCTCCGCCAAAATATGTTACATAAGTGGTCGCATGGGGTCAGGGCTTAAGAGAGTAGCGACAAATGTGTACACGCTGATGTTCTGGCCGTGACTTATTTACGTACCCCGCGGGGAGTTAGGAAGCTAGACAGAGCGCGAGCACGTTCCAAGCACTCCAAGAAATTGTTTTTTTTTTGCAATTTGAAATGGCCTTGACCCTATGCGCCTAATTAATGGTTAAAGAACCAAAAACTTGAATCGAACAGAATTGAAGCGTGTAAAAGCAAATAGAAAACAGAAAAGAAAAAAGAGAACAGCAAGAATTGCTTTGAAGTACTCGAATCATGTAAATCAGGTGAAAGCAATGGCATAAGTAAAGAACACCGTCCATTTAGGTATAAATAGTAGGGAACGAATGCAGAATAGCTACAAATCTCAAATAAAGAAAATATGGGAATCGATAGAAATCATTGAGCTGAACATAACGGTACACTTTTTTTTGGCGGAAACATCGGGCGGGCTTTAGTATGCAGCCGTACCTTTTGTTTTAAGAAAACCAGGGGCCTGTGCACAAAGTTTACGATTGTAACAAGTCTACAAGTTTTTAGTGATTCGCTTGTAGCTGCAAGTTCTATAATTTTTTTTTAACACAATATTATTTAGTGCACTTGTAGCTATCAGCGAAATATTCTACACTTGTAAATGTAGTTTCTACAAGCATTTGTACATACAATTCGATTTGCACTTTAATATACAAATTTTGAATAGCCTTGATTTAGTTATTTACAAGCTATAGCTCTTTTTAAAAATCGACTATCCGGCTACTCGCTTAGTCGACTAGTCGATTAGCAACTTTTTTGTCGGTTGATAGTCGAATAGCAATTATTCAATTAACCGCTCGCAAACGACGAACCGTTCAATATCCGCTCACTATCGAGTAGTCTAAAAATCGACTAATCGAAATTATTTGAATAGTTACAATTTTTCACCATAAAATTATTTGTATTAGCGCGGTTGGGTTCTGTCAAAAAGCATAACTATACAAAAAAAAATGTTTACTTAAAGAAAACAACTAGTCGATAAATCGAAGATCAACGGGTTTTCGACTAGGCGTTTGTGAGCGGTTAAACTGGCTACACACGAAGAATATCTGCGCGCACATGCGCTGCTTGCGGCGCATGTTCGTCGTTTGTAGGGCGGTTCACGAGCATGCTCGCAAAAATCAAAAAATTCTGATTTTCAGCGAGCATGTTCGTCGTTTGTAGCGTAGTTTGCGAGCAACGCATTGGAAACAAAAACAACAACCTCATTTTGTGTTTATGCTTGAAGTGTGCACATCGGCGGATAAATGCATCCAAGCCATGTTTGTTAATTGAATTTTTGATAAAAGAGGCTAAATTACTATAAAGTATATGTATGTACATACCAGAGTTGTTAAAGAATGCAGTCTTCGTGACTTTAAATCGTTGCAGTCACATTCACTGACTAACACTTTTTAACTGCAGCCAATCAATCACTTGTTTGACTAAAGACTGCAAAATTGAAGTCATTAGTCTTTTCTGTGTTATTCATGACTAATTAGTTTTGCAGTCTGAGGTGAATAATGAAAATCTAAAGCAATCTTTGCGTACACTTTTTCATAGAATTATAATGCTAGTTAGTTTAGAAAACAAATGAGTACACAAAAAGCTTAATTAAAACTCCAGTGGTATATAAAATATTTCGAAAATGTCAAAGAATTCCAGTAACTTCCAATGAAATAAATTTGTATTTATTCTGCCTTATCCTGAGTTTCGACCGAAAAAAAATTTCGCCAGAAAGTTTCTTTTCCGCCTATAGCAAATACATGGAAACCATAAGTGAAAAGTGAACCGGTTCAGGGAAAATGAAACTCATGATAAGGCTGATTATATGTACATAATCTGTACATATTAAGCCTTATCACGAGTTTCATTTCCCCCCGAACCGGTTGACTTTTCACTTTTGGTTTTCATGGTTTTACTATGGGCGGATGACAAATTTTCGTGTAAATTTTTTTTCAGCCGAAACTCAGGATAAGGCAGATTATGTAAATCACCGTTTAAAGTACAAAACCGCGTATCGTAATTCTGCAAAACCGCGTAACTGACCAAAAATTGGATTTGCTCACGCAAGCTCTTGGCTCAATCCTTATCCATTCGCCCTGAAATATACTAGCCAGAAATGCGATTGCTTTATAAAAAAGATAACAATTTTTAAATATGAGTGTTTTACGATCTAGAAAATAATTTCTACAACTTCACATACGCGGTTTTGCATTTTGCTGATACGCGGTTTTGCATTTTGTTGATACGCGGTTTTGCACTTTAAACGACGAAATGAAAAAAATAACAAAGTACATGCGAACATGTTTCCAAAAGAATTAACAATGATCCTTGAAACGAGTCAAACATTCTGAAATGGGCCACTAAAAATTGAGTATTAGAATTTCGAATATGTTTTGGCAGATATTTAAAGTCTTAAAATTTTTTTGGAAAATTTTAATTTTTAAAAAATTTATTCATAAATGAATTTTTGACCTTCTTTTCATCAATATTATATATTAATTGCCATGATGCGCGCATGTATTGATCGGTGGGATTGAATTCCCCGACCGGCTTAAGTCCGGAAGACGAACCCAACAGAAAATGATTCGGTGGTAAGGCCTCTTGCTCCGCGGTATCTAATGACAGATAAGTGAGTGGCCGACTATTCACAATCTGTTCTACCTCAATGAACACATTAGACAGCTTTTCATCGGTTAGTCGTGTTTCGGGTGTCCCTACGTGGTACAAGACGGATTTTATTGAGCGAACGAGGCGTTCCCACGCTCCTCTCATATGCGGAGAAGCTGGAGGGATAAAGGAGNTGGTACAAGACGGGTTTTATTGAGCGAACGAGGCGTTCCCACGCTCCTCCCATATGCGGAGAAGCTGGAGGGATAAAGGACCATCCAGTATCACAGCTGGTTAACTCGGCTTCCAAGCCAGGGAAGCTTACTTGCGACAGCGCAGTACGGAGCTCTTTTTCCGTGGCTTTCAGGTTAGTGCCATTGTCGCTGAAAAATGTTCTGGGTGCCCCTCTTCGGACCATGAAGTTGCGCACTACGTTGCAGCAGGAGCTGGTCGTCAGGCTATAAGCCATCTCAATGTGCACTGCTCGAAATATAAGACACGTAAACAGCACACCATAGCGCTTTTCAGCTCTTCTGCCGACAGTCACCAGGAATGGCCCAAAAAAGTCCACTCCAACATACGTGAAGGGTCTCGTATACGCAGACAATCGCGCTACAGGTAAATCAGCCTTCTCAGGTGGTTGAGGACATGTATTCTGATTCTTGCAAAATTGACAGCTTAGCCGCACGGATCGAAGTAGCGTTCGTAGTCCGGGTATATAAAACTTCTGAAAAATCTCATTAATTACTGTTTCATGATTTAAATGTTTCCATATTCTGTGGTACCAATCAACTACAAGCTTGGTTAAGTGACTTGTTTTAGGCAGTATAATTGGGTTTTTTGTAGCATCATCTATACAAGCAGCTCTTTCTAAGCGGCTGCGCATACGTAAGGTCATGTTTTCATCTAGAAACGGTGAGAGTTTTCGCAGAGGGCTTTTCTTTGGCATAGGCCCCGATGGATTTGTATTTAGTAGTTGGATTTCATTTGGAAATGCTTGGGCTTGGGCAAGGCGATATAAATAGTTCTGGCTCCAGGCAAGCTCGTCGACGGTCAGGCTTTCTTTGACTGGTACTCCTCGTAGCTTGGTCACAAAACGTTTAACATACGCCATGCTTCGTAAAATTCTCTCCCATTTCGAAAATCGTGTTATGTCTATAGAAGGGGCTTTTTCCTTTACGCTAACTGCAACTAATTGAGGTCTCGATTCTTCCACAGATACGTGCTGCAGGTCTTCTTCTGGGCTTGCAGGAACACTCGGCCAATTAATCTTTGGTTGATGTAGGTACGGGGGACCTGTAATCTATCGACTGCTCGAGGAAAATTCGGGGCCACCATTACACTTTGTTCCTAAGTCTGCTACATTTAACCTCGTCGGAACATATCTCCACTGCGCAATCTCCGTACTTACTTGTATCTCTCCTACTCGAAACATAACGAACTGTTTATACTTTCTGGGATCTGAATGCAGCCAACAGAGTACGGTTTTCGAATCTGTCCAGTAATAGACGCGATCAATATTTAGTTCAAGGGCCTTTCCTACCGCATTACCGAGGCGCGCTCCCATTACAGCGGCAAGCAGCTCCATACGCGGAATCGATACAGGTCGTAGAGGGGCGACTTTCGATTTTGAATACACTAGGGAAGCTTCCACCCGATCTTCTTCCTCGAGCCTCAGATAGCCCACTGCCGCGTACGCATATTCACCGGCGTCTACAAAGACGTGTAGCTCGCTTGTTACTCTTTCAGCGCTTGTTGTGCAAAAATAGCATCTGGGTATTCTTATATCCTGTACCCTCGGCAGAAAAGACAACCATTGCATCCACTCGTCGTGAATCTCTGATGGAAGGGTGTCATCCCATCCTATACCACTTCGCCATACCTTCTGTAGCAATATTTTTAATGTTGATTTTTTGTTAATATATTTACAATTACATATTATTACCGGAGCGCGTTCTCGGTCCCTGAAAAAAATTCAAAGTACGAAAGAATGCGTTCCAATGGCTGAAATCAAATGACTAACAAAAAGTGACTAAAAGAATGCAATCCAGTGGCTGAAATCAAGTGACTAACAAGAAATGAATAAAAAGGTGATTTATGAACCATAGATCAAAAAAAAATAATAAAGACTAATTTTTTTTTAGTCTTAGTCAGGACTAACAAAAAATGATTGCAATCACTCGGGACTTCAATCAAATGAATAATTTAGTTAAAAATGATTGCATTCTTTAACACATGTATGCATGTACTACATACATACAAGTAAAATATAAATAAATTTAAGTAACACATACATAAAAAAGCTAAGTTAAAAGCATTGCAGTCGCATCATCCGCGTCTTTGCTAATTATCTTTACGCTACCACGACAAAATCACATACAAGCCGCTCGGCGTCTGTAGCAAACGACAGCGAGCATGTTGGCGCATATGTGCGCGCAGATGTTCGTCGTGTGTAGCCAGTTTTATTTGAAAAAGTCGAAAAGAAACGGTTATTCGATTAAGTGAAGTCGATTATTTTTCGAAACAACTTCCCTGCAAGAAGCCTGACCTATGGTTAAATTAGTTGGAAAACTGACTAAAACTTTTCGTCAGTTTAGCGGTTAGTTGTGTATGGGCTTGGCGGAAAAAGTCAACACTTCTCCGGGCGTGTGATAGTGTATCCCTTTCTTGCACACACATGGGCGCATTTGCCTTACAGTATGTTCACTCGCTCATACATGTCTAGGGATGTATATTTAAGAAAGTATCGATATCATTTATTTATTTATTTAGTCTACTGAAAAATGTTTTCTTATACTATGTCTCCATTGTGAGATTTAATGAATATTTAGCCCTCTGACGAGATTTGACGTTAAGTCTTTTGAGATTACCATATAAAATTAAATCTCGAAAGGCAGTAGATTTAAGTTAAATCTTCGTCAAATCTTCAATAATATTGATCAATAAGTACAATTTGTTGGATGTGGCAACCACAAATTCACATGCCATAAGTCAAATGACATTTGTGTTTTCAATATACAGTTGAGGACATTGAAATCTAGCCTACCATAAGAACATTAATTTTCGTATTTTTAGGGATTTTTATATTTTTGTTAGTTTGGGAGGAAAATTAGTAATACATATTTACATAACTTTGGTTGTAATAATATAAGAAAATATTTTTTTAAAAACCAAAAATTTTGAAGAAATGTTTTATAGTAATATCATGCAGAGTCTTCTCCGCTTTCTATAAGTCATTTACGCGCTGCGACAAAAAAATTTATAAATTTCGGCAATGGTTCTGCTTCGATAACATTGCACCGAACATCCTTTAGAACTCAGTTCGTATTCATGATATGCCAAAGGCCCACGATTGGATTTTCGGTTCCCTCTTATTAATAAGAGAGTTCTACAAAAATTTTTCTTTCCGCAAATGGTTTTTACCGTTTTGATAATTTTTCTTAAATTCGGGAAAATGATTCGGAATATGGTGCCATTCTTTACACTTTCCAAACTATATATTATACATATATATTTACCACGAATAAGAAGCCAATAATATTCAGAATTCATATAATGAAATTCCGCTTGGTACCTTCCTTTTATCTGTCTGTATATCAATGTCCTCAACTGTATTTATAAAATCATACATAAGCAAACGTCAAATATTTAAAAATGTGAACGTCAAACATATCTCGTTGTGGTAATGGAGACGGTTGTGATTTAGCAATTGGATTTATTAAATCTTAATGGATAAATCTCTCAATGGAGACATAGTATTACAGACAATTGAGATGAAAAGATTTAGATATTTAAGTATGTACGATATATTACAGAGTAAACTTATTATACATATTAACTTGTAAAGATAATAATGATATACAATAGCAATTTGTGTAGCTGGAGAGGCCTAGTCTCCAGTCTACTTTTGTGTGCGGCGGGCGGAAAGACCTAGTTTCCGCTCCGCACTGTTTACAGGCCGTTGATCATAGTCGGAAAGGCCGAGCTTCCGATCCATGTTCCCGTAGTCATTACTTTGTATGTGAGGCAGGCGGAAAGTCCTAGTTTCCGCTTAGCGCTATAGACGAACTGTTGGGCGTGGTCGGAAAGGCCGAGTTTCCGATCCCTGCTCGTATTGTCCTACGCGGTCGCGAAAATATACGAAGCCGTTACGATTGTACTAAGCAGTCATATACTACGTTTATACGCACGTATAAACTATATAAAATGGTATAATTTGCCGTATAAACGATGAGTTAATTTTTTATTTGCAAATAACTAAATCACGCAAATAAGTATTGATTAGTGGTACTATTTGCAAATAAGCGCAAAACGCCGCCATTCTTAGGTTTATTTTCTTTTTCGATGGTCATCTTATTGCCTTTTTATAATCAAGACGTTGTCATTTTTAACTTTATTTTCTTTTTCGAATCAGGCAATATTAAAAAAGAATTTTTCACCATCGAATAAGCAGTGAGATAGGTATTTGCAAATTATTTTTATTTGCAAATAGCTTACATATAAACGTAGTAACAGATATTGTATAATTTTTTCGTTCACGGTTACAAATATTAGTTTATTTAGCTAACTTGTTGAGCAAAGTTTTCTTTATTACAAAAAGCAATTCAGATGTGTCGAAGCAATCATAATGTTTGTTAAAATCTTGGCATAAACACCGAAAAGCATCATGCATTTCAAAGTTTGATTTACAAATACTCAACACAATAGGTTTAAAATGTCTCGTGGGTCTTGTAGGAATACAAAAATTTATCTCACTCAGTAAAAAGGGACTACTGACCATCCCGTTCATTAATTTAATTAAAAAAAGAACACCAAGCATCTCTCTACGACTCTGAAGCGTCGGCAAATCTATAAGCTTCAGGCGATCCTTGTAGGGTGGGAGATTTTTAGACGAGTCCCAACATAAATTTTTGAGGGCAAATAACAGGAACTGTTTCTGCACTGATTCGAGCCTGTCACTATGAATTTGATAGCTAGGATTCCATACTATAGATGCATACTCCAAAATCGGTCTAACTAGAGAGGTAAAGAGAACTTTAGTGACATAAGGATCGTTGAACTCCTTGGCCCAGCGCTTAAGAAAAGCCAACAATCCTCTAGCCCTAATCACGCAGGAGTTTATGTGAGACTTGAATTCTAGTTTCGGATCCATAGTTACACCTAGGTCAATGAAATTGGTCACTTGCTCAACATTGTGGTCAGATATCATATACGAATTTGGATAGAACGATTTTCTAGAGAAGGTCATGAATTTACACTTTTTCAAATTTAGTGACATGGAATTTGCTTCACACCATTCGAAAATGCAGGTTAGGTCAGCTTGCAAATGCTCCCTATCTTCTGCAGTACTAATGTACTTAAAGAGCTTAACATCATCAGCGTACATTAAGCATTTCGAGTAATTCAACACCTTAGGAAGGTCATTTATAAATAAAATAAACAAGACGGGACCAATATGGCTGCCCTGAGGTACGCCGGATGTGACATGTATTGGCCGGGAGGTACAATTTTTAAAAATTACTCTTTGTTTCCTATCCACTAAGTAAGAAGAAAGCCAGATGAGAAGAATAGAAGGGAAACCAATTCGATCACGTTTATATATAAGGGTTGAATGAGATACTTTATCAAATGCCTTGCGGAAATCAGTGTAAATCACGTCCGTTCGAAGATTGTTTTTAAACCCATTAGACACATAAGTAGTGAATTCAAGAAGATTGGATACAGTTGATTTACCTTTGCAAAAACCGTGTTGCGATAGATCAATAGCAGAAGTAATATAGTGAGATAGTTCTTCCGTAACGATTGCCTCAAAAACTTTAGAAATAGCAAAAAGCTTCGCAATTCCTCTATAGTTTACGATATTAGTCCTACTTTCATTTTTATAAAGTGGCAAGATAAACGAATCCTTCCAGGAAGATGGAAAGACATCCTGTTTTAGGAAAGCATTAAAAATATTTGTCAGAGGCTTATACGAATACTCTGCACAACTTTTAAGAACACTTGTGGGTATACCGTCTGGTC
>NW_016157644.1:199251-200323 GCF_001687245.7 Rhagoletis zephyria | reverse complement strand
TTTCAGAGCTATATATATTTAGTATTGATTACAAAATTGTACTAAAAAGTACTGCGTAGTAGGAAAGTATATTGTAAATGAAATTGTATCAACCAAGTACAATTGTACCAAAAATGTCAACACTGTTCTGTATACATACTTTTTCTTCTTTTCTACTTTTTACTCTTATTTTATCTTTCAGCTTCGCTAAAAGCACTTATACCAACGCTTGGCTTACCAAATTTACGCCAATTGATAAAATTTTGCGATTTAAATTCATTTTAAATAATGTAAATAACTATTCGTGTTGAATTGAAAATCGCCTCGTCTGAATAGGGATAGCAACTTTTTCACTTTCAACTTCTCATTCAACTCCGCATTCAACTTTTGTTGCCTGTAAAATCGCCTCGTGCGAATGCCCTATTGGGAAGATGTAGAACTGGCAGAGTAGTTTGATTCGAAGAAACCAGCAAACATATCGGCAATAATACTTTCGTCACTGGAGACTAAGTAATTTAACTTCAGTGTTGAGGGATAACCGTTAGTCTTGCGCTTTGTGTTCACAAAGGCGTAAAACGATTTGGGATTAGAAACTATATTGAGTCGAACCCTGTNTATCGGCAATAATATTTTCGTCACTGGAAACTAAGTCATTTAACTTCAATGTTGAGGGATAACCGTTAGTCTTACGCTTTGTGTTCACAAATGCGTAAAACGATTTGGGATTAGAAACTATATTGAGTCGAACCCTGTTAATATAATTATTGTAACACCTTTTGTTCAATACATTGTATTTTTGCCTAAGAATGGAGACCGCGGAGTAGTGAGAAGACAAGCCAGATTTTTTAAAAAGCTTAAATGCTTTGGGTTTTTGATTTTTTAAGCGTTTTAATTCGCCAGTAAACCACTGATCGTTAGACGTTACGTTAGCTTCCTTAACAAAAGGAATGATGTTACTGAAAATATGGCGTAAGGAATTGCTAAAATGTAAGGCACTATCTTCAGCATTCCCATCATACTGGGGCCAAGTTATCTTCGATATCTCTAACCTAAGTTTATTATAATCTGCTGTTTTAAATGAGTAACGCTCCGC
>NW_016157644.1:175879-199121 GCF_001687245.7 Rhagoletis zephyria | reverse complement strand
ACTGAAAATGTGGCGTAAGGAATTGCTAAAATGTAAGGCACTATCTTCAGCATTCCCATCATACTGGGGCCAAGTTATCTCCGATATCTATAACCTAAGTTTACTATAATCTGCTGTTTTAAATAAGTAACGCTCCGCCCTTGATTTTTTACTGATAAAGCAACATGAGTTGCGTGAATTTATCAAGGACAATTCTAGTGGTGGGTGGTGAGAATCAACAGGGGTAATCAAAGCATAGCTAGGGGCTATTGTGACGTTGGAAACATCGTCCACAAAAACTAAATCCAGACATTTACCTAAGTTATTACTAACAGAGTTGATCTGGTAAAGACTAAGATCTGACAGATCGTTCAAAAATTGATTGAAGAGATCACGAGAGGAATTTGGTACTAGAATACCATCTATTAGATCCCAAGAAACACCCGCAAGATTGAAGTCACCCAGGACAATAACAGTATCGGGGGGCTTCATCATGGCATGTAGAGAGAGCAGTAAGGAGGAGTGTTTTTAATAAACAGAAAGGCTCGAGTTAGANCAGGACAATAACAGTATCGGAGGGCTTCACCATGGCATGTAGAGAGAGCAGTAAGGAGGAGTGTTTTAAATAAACAGAAAGGCTCGAGTTAGGTGGTATATAAGCAGCAACAAGATAAACGCTAATAGAATGATATCTTATTCGAACGCAGAGGAATTCAACTTCATCGGTGTCAGTGAACTCAATTTCTTCAGAAGAAAGCTCAGTCTGGACAGCTATTAAGACGCCGCCACCTTTTTTCTTTAAACAGTCATTTCGAAACACTTCATTCTTAGGACACAAAATTTCGGAGTTGAACACATTCGGCTTGAGCCAGGTTTCAGTAAACACCAGTACTTTGAAGTCAAAAACAAGGGACTGAAAGTGTAACCTTGATAGCTTTGTGTTCAAACCTCTCACATTTTGGTAGTAAATGATAATGGTGAGGTTACTTATTAGTTTTTTGATGCCGAGGTGGAAGGCCAAGTTGAGCCAAATTTTGCCCTTGCGGTCTAGATCTAAATTAAAATTCGCGAATGAACGTACCGCTTGGCCAAAAAGATGGGCTCATTACTCTATCAAAGCAGTCTTCGGATATGTCTATTTTAAAAGAAGAAATGCTTCTTTCATACGAGAATCAAAACTTGCGTACATGCAACTCATATGCTATCAGCCTGGACGTTAAATACCCCTTCACATCATCGACAGTGGTATCTTTAGAAAACCTAGATACAAAGACCGATGTTTTTGGAAGGGACAACGATTAAATCCCTCGGGACGGGGTTAACGTAATCGGAAACGGTATCAGTTGTGGTAGGGGGTTGGGTACAGCTGCCGAATTTTTGGAAGGAGCAATGATGGCTCCGGATGTGTTAGGGGGTTGGGATGTAGCTGTGGAGTTTTTGGAAGGAGCAATGATGGCTCCGGATGTGTTAGGGGGTTGGGATGTAGCTGTGGAGTTTTTGGAAGGAGCAATGATGGCTCCGGATGTGTTAGGGGGTTGGGATGTAGCTGTGGAGTTTTTGGAAGGAGCAATGATGGCTCCGGATGTGTTAGGGGGTTGGGATGTAGCTGTGGAGTTTTTGGAAGGAGCAATGATGGCTCCGGATGTGTTAGGGGGTTGGGATGTAGCTGTGGAGTTTTTGGAAGGAGCAATGATGGCTCCGGATGTGTTAGGGGGTTGGGATGTAGCTGTGGAGTTTTTGGAAGGAGCAACGACTACTTCCTTCGGAACGGAGTTGACGCAATCGGAGACGGCTTTAGATGTGGTAGAGGGTTGTGATGAAGCTATTGAACATGAATTTATTGAGACACCAGTAGAAGAAGGACGTGGTTGGGGAGATTCAGTCCGCTGAGGAATCGGTGTGTTAAAACTTATGAGTTCTTTGTTCATTGCTGGAGTCAAAAGTGGGCGGTTCTGCGGAAGATCAAGGTCCACAGTGATGGGATTCAACACAATATTTTCCACGCCTCTCCTACGTCTTTTAAGACCTTTTCCAGGAGAAGGAGAGAAAGAAGTATCTAATAATTTAAATTCTTTGAATTCATCTTCATACTTCTTGAACTTCTCCTTGAGAAGTTTTAGCTCTTTGTGTATCTCCGAAAATTCATTTCTAGCGGTTCTAAATAGTTTACAGAAATCCACAAATTTTTTTTCCACTTTGGACATGACCAGCGAAGTCCATTGTCTCCAATAATCATATCCAGAACTCTTCCATTAATACCAGCACACTTTAAATGAGACAGTTAGTTCATCGCAAAGCCAGCACGCCACAAAACGGTCCGAACGGGCTTTTACATTACATTTTTCGAACAGACAGGACATTTTCAGCGAATTTTATTAAAAAAGAATAAAAATAGCGAAATTAGGAATGTATTGTACGAAAACGTTTCAAGCTCACAGTAATTGGCAGTTTAATAGCTAGTGGTCTTAGTTAGTGAAGTTCAATGGTTAGAAACCGTGCTGAACTTAACAGTTTTAAAGCCACTGAGTTAGCAAAATCAGCTGTCACCAAGAAAGCGACTGTCGATGATAAACAAAGGTGTGCGTAAAGCGCAAAAGAAAGCAGAATGAACAAACAAATGCGATATTCCTTACACTCTCACGCAAAAGCAACAATAATGCACCAAAACAGGCAAATATGCACGAAGGCCGACAAAATAAAACTTTTCAATCAACGCACTTTTTGACTAAATCATGTCAATTTATTGGAATTTGGCTTCAATAAACTTTTTTCGGTGTGAATAACACAAATTAGAACTGCTTAGCACTTTGTACAAAAGATAAACTTTGGAAATTTATGAATCCATTTAATTCATTGCATGTAAAATCGATATGGCGATATATCGGGCTGAACAATATCGATATCGGAAAACTCGATGTTGAAAAACCTACTCCCAATTGAATGAATATTAGACCTGCCTGTCAACTCACCTAATTGTGTTATTTCCATCTTGTATATTTACTGAGGAATAAAACGGAATGCCGGTCGACTCAAGCGGTTTGTCAAACTTAAGAGCTAAATAAATCAAAAAATAAATTTCAACTTAAATATCGATATTGCGGGTAAAGTATCGATGTCTTCGATATATCGACCTTGGAATATCGATTAAAAAAATCGATTATCATGCCATGAAATATCGATATTCAGAATAATCGATACGATATCCAACATTCCTGTCATCTAGTTGGTGATGTACCAGTGAATTTAGCGATGAAACTATTGGGAAAATATTGTGGCGAATACTGCGGCAACGCGAAACCAACAACGAGAAATAGCCAGAATGTTCGAGGAATTACGTAGAATGTTCCACAAAGAGCAACGTCAAGTTGGATNGAGAAATAGGCAGAATGTTCGAGGAATTACGTAGAATGTTCCACAAAGAGAAACGTCAAGTTGGATGAACACTGCGAACAGCGAGAGAAAGAGAATGGGCGATAAACTTCAGAACGTTCTAGAGTTGCCATAATTGCGAGCGCAGGTAAATAAGGGCGCCGCCACAGCGAAGTGAGTTAGTTACAAGTCAGCAAGCTACAAGTAAAGTGAGCAGAGAAGCGAGTTGCGAATAAGCAAGCTATAAGTTTAATTGTGTGTAACAAGTTCGGTAAAGCGTTGTAATTGCTTTAACAAGTATTGCAGTGTTTTTACTGTATTAGCAAGTATTGTAAAATTGTTTGTTGTACAATAAAGTTAATTGTACTACCATTTGGTCATCGTTAGCCTTTATTTAACAATCCAGCGATACGAACCGGAAGATTTGGGAAATCCGGACGAGGCTTCAAGGATAATCAAGGATATATAACCTAGCTATCAATGGGCAGCCATAAAAGTTCCCACTTCTACTTGACCTTTGACGTACGTCAAAGAGAACATAGTCCTATTAATAATGGCCCGTAGTCATAGTCAAAATAAAGTCGACTTTAAAGTTAGTTGCAGCTTTTTTGACAGATATCCCATTGAAAATTATGTCAAAAAGCTGCAACTAACTTTAAAGTCGACTTTATTTTTTATGCTTTAAATACCTGTTTTGGCTTCTTTCTTTATTATGATTTTTTGGAACAATCTTAAAAAAAACTACTAGACACAAATGACGAAAGTGTGCACTTTAATTCTTAACAAAATTTTCGTGATTTGCTTCTGATCTTATAGGCGGCATACTCGTGAGTCGGTTTGGATGTGTTTGTGAAAATAAATATGTGTTAGTTACACCAACATGACTCCCGGCATGACTTTGAATGATTCAACTATGTGTAGTCGAAGGGGAGTCAACACGTACACAAATGACTTGCGAGTCAGACGTACCGCGTATGCCACCTATTACATATATTCGTTTGAATAATTTCAAACGGGGCTCTTTGCGGAATTTATTTTTAGCAAAAATTTAAAAAACAGTAGTTTTGTTTACTTGTTAGATAATATTTTTTTCATAGGGATATACAGTGGATCCTTGGCTTAAAACTTCAGTGGTAAAACTGTCCCTTCTTTGCTATTTAAAGTCAATGAGTAAGCTCCTTCAATAGCGATTTCCAGTAGAAATGATCAACGTCTAGCTATAAAGAGAATCGATGCTCAAATAATTAAAAAACTATAGGTCTGACCTTTAATTAGATAAGAATTACGTAACTATCGGTTATTCAAATGCTTATAAAAAACGGGGTGCTTTAAAAAAACAATAACAATATTCTGATCCGATTCAGCTGGCAGCCACCACTTTGAAAACAGAATTTTCTTCAAAAATAATAACACAGGCCTACAAAATTAAAAAAAAGTTCAGACCCAGGGACTAGCTAGCGAAAAACTGAGCCAATCGAGCAAAATTGATTCTGGATTTAGATTCAGCGCATCAAAGCCTTTGGAAAGTGTAAACTGATCCCAGGGTCTGAAAAATGTCGGCCTGTGTAATCTATTTTCCATATCCACCTATTTAGCTCGATATAAGCACAAATTTTTCAAAGCAGTCGCAGAAGATAGTATTAAAAATGAATAACAAAAACTAAAATCGAAAAGTGCTGATAAAGTTACAGGTTCTCTAAATTCTGAAACAACATGACATATGTATCTGGTTTGGCTTGTAAGCGCTGTTTAAACAACGATCTCGCCATTTTGCTGGATTCTAATTGCTTTTAAAAATACTTGACATCCGCATTCGCATCCGCATCCGCGGATGTCTAAAATTCCACATCCGCAACATCCCTAGTATGTACATATTGTGGCGAATACTGCGGCAACGCGTAGCGAACAACGAGAAATAGGCAGAATGTTCGAGGAATGACGTATAATGTTCCATAAAGAGAAACGTCAAGTTGGATGAACACTGCGAACAGCGAGAGAAAGAGAATGAGCGATGAACTTCAGAACGTTCTAGAGTTGCCATGAGTGTGAGCGCAGGTATATAAGGGCGCCACCAGACACCGGAGTGAGTTAGTTACAAGTCAGCAAGCTACAAGTAAAGTAGCTAGGGCAGGCACCTTGCCGTTGATGCGGGGGCCTAACTGAATCTCCATTCAGCCCTTCCCTGGACTGGGGTAACGCAGACGCTTTTAGCTTCTGCGCTACCCTCCTTCCAGCTTAGGGCTGCTGGCGGACAGGGACCAAGAACTGCCACCTCCTAATCCAGGGTGGAACGCGACACCGTGCCCATTTGACGGTTTGCAGCCAGGAGGGAAAACCGGCTGTATTTTAACGGCGCCTTCTCGACACCGGGCCGCCTCGAGGAGTAACGGTGGCCTTACTGCGGCAAGGGGCGCTGTCGCGGCGGACGTTCGAGATCCCCAGCAACCACTTAGACTGCTACGCCTGGCTGGTCAGACATGCGGTCGTACGAACAAGATGAAGACAACTAAAGATCAAAACAACCACAAAAACAAAAAAAAAACAAAAACAAGGAACCAACAAGCAACAACAAGCTAACAACAAAAACTAGGAACGCTAATAGAACAAAGGCACTAGATAAGGCACAAGGAAAAGGCACCAAGCAAGAGGATCGTAGGAAGAGCTTCCTAGAGGGCCTCTCCGACGCTGAAGCGGCACTCTTCATAGAGCACGCGCGGGAGGACGATGAACCCTCTTCGAGTAGCGGTATCTTCCAAGAGAGAGCTGTGAGAGAGGATAGTGGGCATGAGACCACGAGCGGTAGTGGGAGAAGTAGGTTACCATAGCGAGTCCTCGCGCGGGCATACCAGGTCCCTCAGTCTGTTCGGATCGACGACCTCGCGCGACTCTTTGAAGAAGGAGAGGGAATGCCACTCGGATAGAAGGGCGAATCCGCCAACTCTTCCTCACGCAGGGAAACCCGGCTCGCTGACCGACTCAAGAAGGTTAGGTCTCAGCGGCTCCGGGGCGAGGCACTATGTCAGGTATTTCGAACAAGGCAAAAGTAGGTAGCTAGGGAGCTGGCTCTCGCTGGATCGGCCCCACAAGGATCGAGTACGCGGGATCTGAGCACAATAGCAGAACGACCGCACCCGCCGTTGGGCGGAAGAGCGGCCATACCGGCGAGAGTCATAAACCCGAACAGCACTATGTTACGGTTGGCAGGCACGATAAGCATACTGGCGAGACCGCACCTGCTAACAAGCAGAAGAGCGGGCATAGTCGCTATGACAGGCACAGGTACCAGGACAACAAGGAGGAGGGCTCCGGTGAGACCGCACCCGCAAAGCGGAAGAGTGGGCATTTAACACAGAACACTCCGACCTCAAAGAAGCAGCGGGGAATCTACCCCCTCCGACATCGGGACCCGGGGGTGAGCATCTGGAGCCTGCGGCATCTCAGGGTGGGGAAGAGCAGACGCCTAGCTACGCTGATGCACTACGGGGCATCAGAGTTGAGGTCTTGCCTGGCGACTACCCTGTAGTGGCACTGAGTCCAGATGAGCTAATTACCCTACAGGGCGCCATAATGGACGAGGTGTTCAAAGGGTGGACGCATCCGCTTGCATTCTGCGGGGTGTACTTCCGTCCAGGCATGCTCCTGGTTGATTGTAAAGATGAGGGCACGGCTAAATGGCTAGAGGAGGTCACACTAAAACTAGGAAGCTGGAAAGGGGCCCTGCTGTGCGTGAAACGGGGAGATGATATCCCACCCATGCACAACATGACCTTCTTCCTGGCGAGAAGTGCTGACAGATCGTCAGACTACACGTTGGGGCCGCTAAGGGCGCAAAACGGGGGTCTCAACACCCCAGCGTGGCGCGTCATCTCAAGCAACATAGAGGACACCGGCCTGCGTTTAAACGTTGGCATTGATGAGGACTCATTCAGCAATGTCCGAAGGGCGGGGTACAAGCTGAACTACAGGTTCAGCTTTGTCACCATGCGGCCCTGGCGACCGAAGGCTGTGGAAGAGAAGGAGGGAGGCGAGGAAGCTATGCAGGTAGATGGAAGTCTGCCGGCTGAAGCAACCTCACAGACAACCACGCCGGCTGAGGGCGCGCAGTCCTCTGAGCCGACACCTCCGACCCAATCTTCTGATGAACAAGGCACCAATGAGCGAGTTCCATTAGCTCCCACACAAGGGCAAGTCCCCTCTACGCAGAAGCTGCTGGAATGTATAGACCTGCGAAGGCAAGAGCTAGACAGAGGAAGCGAGAGCGAACTAAGGCTCTCGGACCTGGATGAGCAACTATGAGGTACCCACCGCCCTTGACAGTAGCCCAGATCAACCTGCACCACGCGGTTGCGGCCTTGGCTGTAATTGCGAGCAGGTTTTCTACGGACGATCTGGGCATAGTACTGATTCAGGAGCCGTGGACATACATGGGCCAGGTAAGGGGCCTCAAAGGAACACACAGTAAGGTAATATGGGACCTCTCTGTTGAGAGGCCTAGAGCATGTGTTATGGTCAGGAATAATATTGATTTTTTCTGCATTACAGAGTTTTTAAGCCAGGATCTAGTAGCAGTACAACCGACGCTTTGGGTGGAAGGAAGACCCAGGGACATCGTGTTTGCTGCCGCTTATTTCCCGGGGGATAACCACAACATTCCTCCGCAGAGGTACAAGACCTGGTGGCGCATTGCAGAAGAGCCCGACTTCCTCTGATCCTCGGTTCCGATGCGAATGCCCACCACGTTCAGTGGGGCAGCATCGACATCAACAAACGGGGTGAGTCCTTACTTAAGTATTTTATAAGTGAAGACCTGTATATTAACAATGTCGGGCAATGTCCAACATTTGTCACAAGAACCAGGCAGGAAGTCCTTGACCTCACTCTCAGTAACGATCTGGGTAATAATCTGATTGGACAATGGTGGGTGTCTTCGGAACCTTCCTTGTCCGACACAGGATTATCCGTTTCCGGCTGGGAGTGCAGGCCTGAGCCGTGACTCCAAAGAGGAATCCAAGGAACACCAATTGGGAAAATTATAGGAAATTACTAAATTTTAACCTACCCGGGTTAGAGAGGGATCACAATAAAGGTGGCTGTATGGCATTAGAGCACAAAGTTAACAGGCTAACAGATATAGTGACTGATGCCTTTAACTATAGCTGCCCCGAGACCCAACCAAGAGGGAAGGGGAAAACAGTGTGGTGGTCTCGGGAACTCTCATCCCAAAGTACAACAAAGAGATTAGGAAGGTGAAGAGGGAAAGTTTCAGAACCTTCTGTGAAGGTATTTCGAATACCCCGGCCGCCGCGAGGTTACATAAGGCTATAGCCAAAGGAACCATTGAATCGGAGCTTGCGCTTAAGCTTGCAGATGGCACCTACACCAATAGTAGGGAGGAGAGGGCAACTGCCTTGATGCTGGCACACTTCCCGGAGGCCTCAAACCTGATGACGGAGTGGGAGGTCCAGCAAGCTAGGCCGAGACCATCTGATTGGAGACTGGCGAGAGGTATCTTCACTCAGGCTTCAGTCGGATGGGCGCTGGCCTCGTTTGAGCGCAGTGAGGGTTTTATACCGCATCTCGTGGACATAATGAGAAGCCGTCTTGCGGAAGCGTATGTCCCACAGATGTGGCGAAGGGCGCGAGTAATTTTCATCCCGAAGTTGGCGAAGTTGTTTAGACCAATAAGCTTAACCTCCTTTGTGTTAAAGGCAATGGAGAAGATTATAGATAACCACATCAGGTCTACCATTCTGACGAATATACCCCTGCACACATGTCAGCATGCACACAGAGCTGGAAGGTTCACGGATACAGCCCTGTACCAGGTGACAACCGAGATTCAGGGGGCCTTTGATTGCAGTGAATCAGTGCTCTTAGACTTTTTCGATATAGAGGGAGCGTTTGACAACACGACACACTCTGGAGTGCGCAGGGCACTAGTGAGGAGAAACGTGCAGCCAGCGATCTGCAATTGGGTGGATGCGCTCCTGCGTACAAGGATTGCTGTAACCGAGGTAGGAGACAGCGTGGTATAACTTCAGACAAAAAAGGGTTGCCGGCAGGGAGGGGTCCTATCACCCCTTCTGTGGAGCTTAGTGGTGAATGAACTCCTTCAACTTCTCTCTGACAATGGTATCCGCTGCCAAGGCTATACGGATGACATAGTAATAATGGCCAGAGGGAAGATTGAGAGCACCCTCTGCGACATCATTCAAAGAGGCTTTAGACTGACGAAGGGATGGTGCGATAAGTTAGGGCTTATCATAAATCCTTCCAAAACCGCCATCATTCCTTTCACTAGAAAAAGAGCCCTTCCGGGCATGAGGAACATAACCTAGGAGGGAGTCGTGATTAGCGTCGCCAGCGAAATGAAGTATCTGGGACTAGTCCTAGACACCAAACTTCTATGGAAGAAACATGGGGACGCAATCATCTCCAGGGCAATGAAAGCTTTAATGGTGTGTAAGCGTCTGGCTGGAAAATCCTGGGGTTGTACGCCCAGAATCCTAAGATGGCTTTACATCATGATAGTACAGCCAATGATCACCTATGGGGCGGTAGCTTGGGTTTCAAGAACTACTCTAGCCACGGTGAGACAATCGCTCACCAAACTACAACGATTGGCATGCGTTTGTATAACGGGAGCGATGCGAACATGTCCGACGACGCCGCTGGAAGTAGTCCTTGATCTCGAGCCTCTTCATATAACCATAGAGCAGTCAGCCAAAAGAACTCTGCTTAACATTGCGAGAGAGGGTTTTGGTAAAGGTAAAGTCATTTCCTCTAGGAGCATGGAGAAGCTAGGGTCCGCGCTCCCACTAGCCCTGTTACTTAGAGATGACATAGGAAAGACCATAGTTTTTGAGAAGAGATTCAAAATAGAGCTTTGCAGTAAAGCGAACTGGAGTGTCTCCGCTTTTGAGACATTACTTCAGGGCTGCACTCTGCACTGGTATACGGATGGCTCGAAGACCCCAGAAGAAATAGGTGCCGGAATTGTTGGACCCAGGGCCAGGATTTCTGTTCCTTTGGGGAAATATCTGAGCATCTTTCTAGCAGAAGTTTACGCTATCTACCTATGTGCGGAGGTAGAGGGTATAGAAACGAGAGAATCCTAGCTTTAGCGACAGTCAGGCAGCACTCAAGGCCCTCATATCCTATGAAGTCAAATCGTTGCTGATCCTGGAGTGCGTTGAGAAGCTTAACTCCCTAGGTAGACACAATAACATCAAGTTAACGTGGGTACCTGGTCACAAGGGAGTAGAGGGTAACGAGGCGGCTGACTGTCTCGCAAGGGAGGCGGCAGCCACTACTCCAGTCGGTTTCACAATAGACCACTAGGTCGCTGTGCAAACCTCATTTTATTATCTATTTATCTATCTACAAGTAAAGTGAGTTGCGAATAAGCAAGTTATAAGTATTGTGTTAACAAGTTTTGTAAAGCGTTGTAATTGCTTTAACGATTATTGTAAAGTGTTTTTACGGTATAAGCAAATATTGTAAATTGTTTGTTGTACAATAAAGTTAATTGTACTACAATTTGGTCATCGTGAGCATTTATTTAACAATCCAGCGATACGGGCCGTAAGCTATTTGGGAAATCCCTCAGGGTTTTAAGGATAATCGTAACAATTGGTGTCAGAAGTGGGATTGTTAAATAAATCCCGAAGGAAAAACTACTGAAAATGGCGAAAATTCAGGATCCAAAGATTGAGGAACTCAAGCAGGAGTTGGAGGAACGAAATTTAGCAACCTCCGGAAGAAAAGTGGAGTTGCTATCACGGTTGCGAGAGGCTATGGAAAAGGAAGGCGGCTCTAGGAATTATTCCCCCGTGCCTAAAATCATCCGGACAAAATCCTCCAGAAAAAATCCCCCGTATAAAAATCTCCCCGAACAAAAATCCTCTGGATAAAATCCCCCCAAACAATATTCCCCCGGACAAAATCACCCGCAGAATAGCCCACAATAGGGGCTCTTGCTATCCGCTTGTTTTTTTTTGCAGCAATCTTTTATTGAAGTAAATTTTTGAAAGCTCTGAGGAAGTGAAGAGTGAATTATAGCGAAATTAGCGAAAGTTTTGATTGCCCTTTCAAAACCATTTATGCAGCCCTCTACTGTGTATGTATGCCAATATTTATCAATAATTCGCTTCTGTTTTGGGTCATCTTTGCTTCCCGCTTTAAGCGAAGTTAAAGAACATATGTATTTATGCACACAAGTACCTATGTACTTGTACATACATATGTACATATATGCATACATAGATTCTAAGTGCATACGCTTGGACTCACTTTTTGCTACTGCTTGTGCGATGCTTAAAAGAAGTAATAAAATAATCAAAATTAATCGTTTAGGTACCATAGGCCAGAGATTTTTTTTGGAGATGGGGTGCTTTTGTGCGAAAGATTTCTGTTGCGGGGGGCTTATAACCCTCACTAAGTTGAATTCTCCTTTCAGTGTTTTCAGAAAAGAGGGTCGGAAGTCTTTTTGCGCAGAACTTCTTTCTGCGTAGGCGGCCTTCGGCTGCGTTTAGGGATTATAACCCTCGCTGAGAAGAATTCTCCTTTCCGTGATTCCGGAAAAGAGGGGCGGAAGTCTTTTTGCGCAGAACTTTTTTCTGCGTAGGCGGCCTTTGGCCGAGCTTAGGGATTTTAACCCTTACTAAGTAGAATTCTCCTATCTTTGTTGCCGGAAAACAGGGGCGGAAGTCTTTTTGCGCAGAATTTCTTTCTGCGTAGGCGGCCTTCGGCCGCGCTTAGGAATTATAACCCTTACTGAGTAGACTGAGTAGAATTCTCCTTACCGTGATGCCGGAAAAGAGGGACGGAAGTCTTTTTACGCAGAACTTGTTTCGCGTAGGCGGCCTTCGGCCGCGCTTAGGGATTATAACCCTCACTAAGTAAAATTCTCCTTTCCGTGATGCCGGAAAAGAGGGACGGAAGTCTTTTTACGCAGAACTTGTTTCGCGTAGGCGGCCTTCGGCCGCGCTTAGGGATTATAACCCTCACTAAGTAAAATTCTCCTTTCCGTGATGCCGGAAAAGGGGGGCGGAAGTCTTTCTGCGCAGAACTTTTTTCGGCGTAAGCGGCCTTCTGCCGCGTTTAGGGATTATAACCCTTACTAAGTAGAATTCTCCTTACCGTGATGCCGGAAAAGAGGGACGGAAGTCGTTTTGCGCAGAACATCTTTCTGCGTAGGCGGCCTTCGGCCGAGCTTAGGGATTATAACCCTCACCAAGTAGAGTTCTCCTTTCCGTGATGCCGGAAAAGAGGGGCGTAACGAAACGAACGAAGTATTTTTTAAGATTGGTCCAAAAAAATCATAATAAAGAAAGAAGCCAAAACAGGAATTTAAAGCATAGAAAAAAATATTATTAATAGGACTATGTTCTCTTTGACGTACGTCAAAGGTCAAGTAGAAGTGGGAACATTTATGGCTGCCCATTGATAGCTCGGTTATATAGCTTAAGAAATTATATTTTAAAGGCATTTTTATCAAAGTTGATAAATATTACATTTGACCAGTTTTGTTACACAAATACTCCTACGACCACAGGCAAAAAAATTGGCTACAATATGTAACTCACTGAGTAGAATTCTCCTTTCCGTGATGCCGGAAAAGAGGGACGGAAGTCTTTTTGCGCAGAACTTTTTTCTACGTAAGCGGCCTTCGGCCGCACTTATGGATTATACCCCTTACTAAGTAGAATTATCCTTTCTTTGTTGCCGGAAAAGAGGGGCGGAAGTCTTTTTGGGGAGAGCTTCTTTCTGCGTAAGCGGCCTTCGGCGGCGCTGAGAAGTTATAACCCTCACCAAGTAGAATTCTCTTTTCTTTGTTGCCGGAAAAGAGGGGCGGAAGAATTTTTGATCTGAACTTCTTTCTGCGTAGGCGGGCTTCGGCCGCGCTTAGGGATTATAACCCTCAGTAAGTAGAATTATCCATTCTTTGTTGCCGGTCGGGTGGTTTTGTCCGGGGGAATATTGTTTGGAGGGGATTTTTTCCAGGGGATTTTTGTTCAGGGAGATTTTTTTTCGGGGGATTTTTTCTGGAGGATTTAGTCCGGGTGATTTTATGCACGGGGGAGTGATTCCGACCACCAAGGAAGGTATCGACGTTGACAAATACGACTTCCATCGTGAGGACGACGAGCCATCCTTGAAGGACAAAGACAAGGGAGAGGTTGCTGGTTCATCGAATGATGTGGAGCAGACATCAGCGAAGCTTGAAGACATGAACATGTTATTGGGCGCCATATCGCAGNGGGGGATTTTTTCTGGAGGATTTAGTCCGGGTGATTTTATGCACGGGGGAGTGATTCCGACCACCAAGGAAGGTATCGACGTTGACAAATACGACTTCCATCGTGAGGACGACGAGCCATCCTTGAAGGACAAAGACAAGGGAGAGGTTGCTGGTTCATCGAATGATGTGGAGCAGACATCAGCGAAGCTTGAAGACATGAACATGTTATTGGGCGCCATATCGCAGATTTCCTCACAGATGCAAGCGCTGGAGACACGTTTATCATCAGAGGTATCAGCGCAGGTGTCATCCCGGCTAGAAACTCATCTACTGGCACAAGAGGCACGTATATCATCCCAGCTGGATACACAGGATGCAAAAATTACACAAATACAGGACAAAATCGAAGAGAGACAGGAGAAAGTCGAGGCAAAGGAGTTGGAAGGCCGTCTTCGTCCTTTGACGGCACTATACCTTTCAAGGTCTTTAAGCTCCAGTTCGAAAAGAGGGCTACAGCAAATCGTTGGAGCATGGAGGATATTATTCGTCGCATTGAAAGGATCTGCACCGGAAATCTTGCAGACTATTCCCGAATGTTAAAGGGACAATTGGGATGCGTTAATGGGTGCAGTGGAAAGACGTTATGGTAGCGAGCACAGGAGACAGATTTACCGGATGGACCTGGAGAATCGCTGCCAGAAATCCAACGAAACTTTACAGGAATTCGCCTCTGAAATTGAAAGGTTGGCTCATTTGGCAATTGGAGCCGCATCTGGTGAGCACCTTGAAAGGGTAAAAATCCAGAGGCTCATCAACGGAATGCGGGACATGTATACCAAGCGAGAGACGTACGCGAATCCAAAGGCAACATTTGCTGAAACCGTCTCGTATGCTCAGACACGTGAAACGGCAGCACTCCAGCCTACAAAGCCCATCGAGTGGAAGTGGAAACACCGGACGAAACAAATGAAATACTGAAGAAGCTAATCCAACTGCTGGGCGAGAAGAAGCATAGATCTGGCAAATGTTTTAAATGTGGAAAGCCAGGCCACTTCGTCCGCGATTGCAGTGCAAGTTCCAATAGGCTCAACATATCAGCAGGACGCAAACGCAGGGCTGAAGGAGACGAAGCCAACTCCAATCAGTCGTTAAACTGGAACGAGCCAGCAGGAAGGGCCGCGTGCTGGCTCCAGAAGTTGAAGGGCCCATAATCTCCGTATCACAAATTGGCCGGAAAGCATGCAACCTCACTGTTGGTGGATGTATGAATGGGCAGGAGAGAGTACTGACAGTGGATACTGGAGCGACGCATTCCATTATTCGAGCGGATTTGGCCACTTTTTATGTGAAGCCACTACCTGGAGCAAAGTTGCAGACTGCAACTGGTGAACGCACCCAAGTGTTAGGAGAAGTACCATGCGAGGTAATAATCGACGGTGTGGCCTCGTACACAAAGTTTATAGTGGCAGACATTGTGGATGAAGTCATCATCGGCGTGGATTTCTTACTTGGCCAAGGCATGAAAATTGACCTCCAGAGAATGATCCTGACAGATCGTCACAGGAAAGTGCCACTTAGGGTTGGTTACGACAGCCAGTAGTGCAGTAGACGGTTAGTCTTAGAGAAAGTGTCGAAGATTCCACCAGAAACGGAAGTGGTTAGTTGGGCGGAGGTTGGCAGTGATGGCGACGGAGTGGTTTCGTCAGGAGAAGGAAGCGGTTCACCGATACAGGAAAAGCGTGACGGTTCCGCCAGCTCAGTGAAGAAGAGGTCGCAACAAGGAAGTGGTCATGGCAAGCCAGGCAGTGTTTCCGGCAGGAGGAAAGCCACTGAACCACGTTGCAATGGTGATACGCCGGTGGCCGGAAATGGAAGCGGCTGTGGAAGCAGTAGGCGCGCTTTGAAGCGTCCCGAATAAGGTGGTCGGCAAAGGCAAGCAGTTAAGCCGGAAGCCAACCGGATTTAGCAATATGTGCTAAAGGCAGTGCAGCACGAAGGCAGGAGCCTGGGGTGTCATGGACAGAGCATGCGGCATAGATCTGCCAAAAAGGGTGCCCACGACATGGTCTGGTCACCACCAGTGACCGGCAGAAGCACGACCATGTGAGATGGTGCACAACCGGAGATAAGCTGGAAGCAATGTCCAGTAACTCATCGAGCCGAGAGGAGCTACAGGAAGGCGATTTGGTGTTGTTGCAGCCGAAGAAAGGCTTCACCTCCGAACAACATCGTCACTGGAAAGGTCTGTATAGGATTGACAACCGGCTGAAGGACGCAGAGCATCGAATCCAGACAGCTGGGAGACCGAGAACCAAGATGAAAGACTAGCAACGTTTGGAGCAGCAAGTGTGTCTGATCGGGACGATCAGACTTAGGTGGAGGGCAGTGTTGCGAATACTGCGGCAACGCGATGAACTTCAAAACGTTCTAGAGTTGCCATGAGTGTGAGCGCAGTTATATAAGGGCGCCACCAGACACCGGAGTGAGTTAGTTACAAGTCAGCAAGCTACAAGTAAAGTGAGTTGCGAATAAGCAAGCTATAAGTACTTGTGTTAACAAGTTTTGTAAAGCTTTGTAATTGCTTTAACGAGTATTGTAAAGTGTTTTTACGGTGTAAGGAAGTATTGTAAATTGTTTGTTGTACAATAAAGTTACAATTGGTCATCGTGAGCTTTTATTTAACAATCCAGCGATACCATCCGTATGATATTTGGGAAATCTCTCAAGGTTTCGAGGATAATCGTAACAATTGGGGTGTTCTCAGTTCGTTCCAAATAGTGTCTCAAAATGTAGACGTCTACATTTTAAGACGTTTTCTAACCGTAAAATCTGTGGTGTTGTTGTTTCCCATACAAAATTGGAAAACGACGCCGTCTACATTTTGTCACACTCAAAGGTATGTTTTTTACGCGTCTACATTTTGCAACCTCGCAGCAGGGTTGCATTATGGCAATACTAATCAGGTTTTTTTATTTATTGGGCACGTTTTCTGTAATTGCATGTAATTTGAGCGCAATTTCTGATGAAAAGAAACAAATAAAGGAAAAGAAATAACAAATATTAGGAATTGGTAATTAAATTAAATAATTACAATTTTTCAGAAACAAAATCGAAAGGCGACATATAAAAAATGCACGCAAAGAAGAAATGTCTGGTAACACCAGCAAAGTTTTGAGACGATTTTGCGACGGCTCTAGAAAGGGGTGCTCACAGTTTGATGCTAAAGATGCCTCAAAATGTAGACGTCTACATTTTCAGACACAATTTGGAACGAACTGTGAACACCCCAAAACGATAGTTTCTTTTCGACATGGTCAACCGTTTTTTGCAGGGTTTTGCTATTCGACTAATCAGTTAACAAGTAGGGACACGATATCGAGCCGAAAGTACCTATATGGTACTCATTTAAAGTATCGCTGTGAAAATATCGGGTACCTGTTATTATCGGGATAAAAAGACCCGATATTCCCAATATCAATAACAAATTCAAAAAATTTAATCTGAATATTGGACTCTGTAAAGTCCAAAATATAACCATATTGCTTTACGTATCAATTCCAAAGTGTAGACATATGCGCTTTTCCCGCGGTAAGTCATAGAACGACTTAGATTTGCAGTAAAAGGAACCGCTAGGGTGCGCTTAAGTCAAAATAAAAAATATATTCGACATAAAATTCATATTATATTTGTGTTAAAAATTAATGTAAAAACAATATTAACAAAAAAGTTTCAATGGACATTTTAGTAGGGTAATGTCTTGTATCGTGACGTCAGATACATTAACTTTGTAATGCGTCTTTGCGATTCGATACGATACAAGGGTTCTGGTACTAGATTCCAAAAAATATCGTTTGAAAACTATCGATTAAACAGTATCGGTATCGAATGGAAAAAACATCGTACCGAAATTCGTGTCCCTAATAACAAGAGCTCTATTACGACCATTTGTTTCCGGCGGGCGTACAGCACTTGCTGAGAAAAATAAAACATATATTATTAATTAAATATGGCTGCAAAACCAATAGTGCTGAAAAAGGTTGCATTATTTACAAAAAGATAAAGAAATTCTAAGAAACCACAGCATCGAAGTGTTTTATTCACGATTACTGGGCCTATATCTTCAAGCAGAGTTTTACACTGTTCTCGTTTCAGTCTGAACCTTTCCACAAATTCTGCGTCTCTCAGGAAGAAAGTACAGTATATTTGGGTACTTTTTAGTAAGTGGCCCACCTATTTCGGGGTATTGCGTCCAAAGGGGTGACCCGATCCAAAAAAAATTGCACACACTTGTAGCCAAGGGTCTACCCAAGGCGTATTTAACAGGTGATAGCAGCACCCTTTTATTTTCCTTCGCCTCGCGGCTTCATATGTCAAATGGCTGCTGTTGATTGGTTGGAGCAGTTGATTGTTTTTTGTTCTCTTTCACATCATTCCTATGAAATTTTTGACAGTCCTCGCCGCAAAAGCAAAAACAAAATACATGTACATTTTGTTGTTGGCGTACCGATACCACCTTATTGAATACGCCTTGGGTCTACCCATTATTTTAACATCCACTACTGTAATTTTTGGTCCCTAATTTATTTACAAATTGGGTTTGAAATATGCCCTTTTTTGTAAAATTCGGAAATTAGCGTATATTTATCACACCTATTTTCCTTAAAGCAGCCACTTTACCAATGCATTTTTATATTCCCCTTCAGTTTAAACTTTATTCGACTTGTTACAACTTTCTTTATTACTTTAATTTTAACCTATCAATCACAATTTATTAAATAAAAACACCTTCAAAACCACGCGTCTGCCTTTGCTTGCATATGCAAATTAAATGGCGGCGTTTAGCTGTCAAACTGCTAAATATACAAGAAGGATGAGAGACAAAAGAAAATATGATATAACCCAGTCAGCCCCCTTTCTTTGGCAACACAGAAGAGAATTCTACGTAGTAAGGGTTATAATCCCTAAGTGCGGCCAAAGGCCGCCTACGCAGAAAGGTGTTCAGCCCCCTTTCTTTGGCAACACAGAAGAGAATTCTACGTAGTGAGGGTTATAATCCCTAAGTGCGGCCGAAGGCCACCTACGCAAAAAGAAGTTCTGCGCTAAAATACTATCATATTACTATTACTACAACATTTCTATCTGTCGCTTTTTTCTTAATTTCAAAATATTTTTAGTTAATTTTTATTTCCTTAATTTTTTTTTAGTTAATTTTTTTTCAAATCGCATGATAACTAACGGGATAATTACTTTTATTTAAAAATCCCACGGTTTTCGTTAAATGGGTTATATTCCACTTCAAACTGCTCAGTTTGCCTCGGAAAATGCCGTTTTTACCCCATTTTCAAATGGTTCCCTAGGGGTCTGTGGGAGGTCCCCAAGGGGGGGCTTTTCGTAAAGTAGTGACTGTCCCCTTTCGAATGAGAGGGGTTTGGGGGGCCACGCCCCCTCCCCCTCCGCTCCCCACCCCAAAAACGATGGGCCAATAACTAAACATTTCCCGTATATTTTGCTAGCTGCCCATCCTTTTCACGAAAAACTTGTGCACTTAACCGAAAAAAGCACTTAAGCGAATTTTCTTTACTACTTCAATGAGGAAGGTATTCGCATCCCAATGAAACCAAATAATCGAGGAGCACTTACCACCATAGAAATTACGGCAAGCGAAATTTTTACAGAATGGTATCTAATTATCTATATAACTACATAAATTGATAGCCATTTTCGCTGTTCTGCGAGATGAGAAAAATAAATAAAAAGTTGCAAAATTAGGTAATTGTAAGGCCAGTGCAGGTAAACGTAATACTTTCATTGATAATTGATACTAGTCGCACAATTTTTAAGGCAGGTATCGCCAATGTGCAGGTATGTTGAATGCATCTATCGGAGCAGTTTCCTTATAAATGTTAAAAATAATGCCACTGATGCGCATTTTAGGGTAGGTATCTTAAATGTGCACTAAAGCATAACGGCAGCAAAGCAAAATATACTGTATTCATTCTCTCTCGATACTGATACACTGACGGAACGTTTTCGTTTTTACTTTCGGAATCACTTCAACACATATCGATAAAAAATGGTATGCTAGCGGCAAAATACTTCACTAAACTGAATCTACTCAGCGTTCGAATTAGGTAGAAAATTGTTTACAATTGTAGAAAAATCCGTAACACAACTGTACAGGTGTATTCATTGTGTTACGGAAATAGAATACAATTGTACAAAAAGTTCAGTAATTACAAGTACGGCACTTGTAACTACAAGTTGCTTTGTGTACCAAAATATCTACACTTGTTTAGTTTATTTGAACACTCGTAGGACATGTAGCGCTTGTTTTATAGGCCCCAGGTGGAATTAACAAATGAAACTTGGTGCGGATGATAAGGGAGGTATCCTCTAAAATACGTATAACTGTAAAATATAAACAATAAAATGGTTTATAAGTTATTTGATGTTTAAAGTTGTTAAGTCGTTCCACTTGATTTCTCTATCAAAATGTGTATTTTTTACGCACTTTTATATATATAAATGCACATAACACTCCCCTTAATAGCCTACATTGTTTTATTTTACTTTCTTGTATAACAATGACTTTAATCCAATTTTTATTAACTTGTTTCATTACGTTAAATTGCATCCATATTCACAAAAACACGGGGTTGCAAACTGACACACAGGATAGGGCTATTCGCGATTCGGTGCATAAGAGCTGACAAATTTATGCAATTGCAGAAATATGCCATGGATTGTGAGCGACCTTTATTAAACTGTCATGGTAAAGCTTTTGCAAAACAATTTTTGTGCATCAGCTTTGGTTTTCTTTATGAATGCAATGCATAGCATTTTTATGCTATGGATTTTCGGTATTGCAAATTTGCCAAGCCATGACAAATGCAAATGCGTGTATTTTGTTTGTGTATTGCAAATAATTTGCAATACAAATTTGCAATGCAATGATGCTAGGCCATTTGCACCGGATCGCGAATAGCCCTACTGTGTTTTGCCAAACTATATAAAACAATTCAAAGAACGCAATGCAAAAAAGGAATACATGTGAAATTTTACCACTACTTTTATTCTGAGCCTGTATTATTTAGCAATGGGGGTTTGCGGTCACGAACCGCCTACGCAGAAAGGTGTTCTCTGCAAAAGGTGTTTAAGGGCAACAGAAAGGAGAGTTCTACTTAGTGAGGGTTATAATCCCTAAGCGCGGCCGAAGGCCGCTAACACAGAAAGGTGTTCTCTGCAAAAGGTGTTCAGCCCCTCTTCTTCGGCAACTCAGAAAGGAGAATTCTACTTAGTGAGGGTTATAATTCCTAGGCGCGGCCGAAGGCCGGTAACACAGAAAGGTGTTCTCTGCAAAAGGTATGCAGCCCCTCTTCTTCGGCAATACAGAAAGGAAAATTCTACTTACTGAAAATTCTCAATCAACTCTTACTAAGTAGAATTCTGCTTTCTGTTTTGCCGAAGCGGGCAGTATTTTTTGCGCAGAATACCTTTCCGCGATTTTTATAAAATATTACAAAGCATATATAAAGTATGTATATCAAATTAAAGGGAATTAAATTTCCTATCAAATATTTTGTTATCCATGCATTGATTTTTGAGAAATTCTTATTTAAAACATTGCTTTATTTGAACTTTGACCTTTGATAAAAAAAAGTATACTGTTGTGGTCACCTCAATGTTCTCTATCGATCTCCATGCATTTTTCTTAATTTGAGAATCGGAGCTATTCTGCATTTATGCTAAAAGTACGCACAAGTAAACGGCCAAATACACCATGCAGTATGTCTGCGTATCGCGAAATGTTCCGAATAATCCGTAAGTTCGAGGCTGGTACAAAAAAATATAAAGGGGCGCCTTTTCAAAGAGCAAAGACCAAGGAATTTAATGACATGATTCTCTTTCTCCTCCGACTCCAGGACTCCTCAGGCGTATCTCTTCAACATAGGAAAGAAACCGTTGTTTTTGTGTAAATGCCACATATATTTTAAGTAAAACAAATAGGGCTTTTTTGCTTTGAGCAAAAATAAGTTTCATCGGCCCAAATCCGGCTACGCTGACCACAGTATTTTAGCGCAGAACAGCTTTCCGCGTTGGCGGCCTTCGATCCCGCTTAGGGACTATAATCCTTACTAAGCAGTATTCCCCTTTCTGCGTTACCTGAGAAGAGAGGTATATATATGTGACCTGGTCTACGGAAAGGGGGCTTAGGTGTCAAAAAATCAATTTTCACTTTTTGGTTGATTCGGATGGAAGATGAGATGCTTTTTCACGTGGTGAAAAGCAGAAAATCCTAACTTGCTTAGAAGTGTACTAAAAATGTAGAGAAAGAAGAGTAAAAAACGACAAAATATAATTTATTGGTAATGAACAAAATACATTGAATTATCACGATGAACTATAATAATATTCCGACCAACAACAACACTTACTGGACCAACAACAACACTTACTGGACGTCCGGCGCGGAGAACAATTAACGAGATAATGAGGAACTGACGAAACGAGTTGCTTACTTTTAACAGCTTTTTCACAGAAAACTAGTTTTCGCACGTAAGCTCCCTTTTCGTAGACCAGGTCACATATATATATATAATGGTATATAACATTTCTTGTGCATGTGAATTTTCAAGATAGCGTGGCGATGGCGGCCTTCAAGTTGCTTTCCTATGTATTCCTTTTTATGCATTGCGTTCTATGAATTTTTTTGTACAGTATGGCAACACATCTTGTGTGTCAGTTTGCAACCTCGTGTTTTTGTGAATGTATATCGAGGGCTTATATTCAATAACCTCTATCTACAATTTTGATGAAAATGAGTTTTTGATGGTAACGTGAGCTCTTATTTATCCTTCAGCCATGACAATAATGCCAAACTTAAAATTTCGCTTTTATGGTATTATATTCTCATTTTGAAAAATCCACTATCTGCAATAACATTTTGTTACAAAAGCAAAATCCTCTATCTACACAATTTTGCTGGAAAATCGCATGTATGTATATGTTCCGGTAAAATCCGATCTTAGGTCAAACTAGTTTTTCCCAGGCTAAACTTGTTCCACCTAATGCGATGTCCAACCGAAACCAAATCTTGTGGACTGCGTAGCTTCAGTTGGACTGATGATGAGAGTTACAAAAATAGTTTATTCTAAGATCGGGTTTGGCCGGTAGCTTACAGGTATATACATGTCCGCTCATTTACTACAATAATGTCATAACTCAAAAAATCAAAACTCGAGAAAGACGGCTTTAAAGTTTTGAATTTACATATACGCCGATACTAAAAATGAATACATATTTTATTCTAGTGAGATTCTGGTAAAGGCCTGTATGCAGCTCTCAAGAAAAGCAAAAACTCCATATAAAATGACGTACAAGAAATGGCTAAGAAATTTTCTTGAGTCAAATTTCCTTAAGGCAGTACGCAGTTCTTAAGAAATTTACTACGCTTTCTACTACGGTTTTCTAAAGTTTTTTGTGAAAAAAGAGCACAAGGCAACCCAGGTTTGCAACAGAAATATATGCCCGTTCCATTATTTCTTGAGGAAAGAGTGAGGCAACAGGCTGTGAAGTATCAAAAAATGTCAAAATTCCTTGGACACACACGCGAAATAATGGCAATTTTTTCTTGACTGTTTTCTTGAGAGG